>NC_138553.1:1312500-1507316 GCF_964273705.1 Natrix helvetica | reverse complement strand
AAATTTTATGAGCCCCCCCCTCCCCAGGGACACTGTGACCGTCATAAATATGAGTCAGTGGCCAATGTTCTGACTTTGATCCCATGAAGACGGGGATGCTGCAAAGGTCGTAAGTGTGGAAAACAGTCACTTTTTTCAGTGCTTTTGGCATTTCGGTCACTAAATGAACTGTTGCAAATTGAGGAGAGGTGGCTGGAACCATGAAAGGGGAAGAGGGGAAACCTGTGATAGAAGTAATCCTCTACTTACGACCACCCTAGAGCCAAATGTCCGTTGCTAAGCAAGACTGTTGTGAGTTTTGCCCCATTTTATGATCTTCCTTGCCACCCATTGTTAAGTGAATCACTGCAGCTGTTACAACCCATCTTTCGATGTTACAACAGCACTGGAGAACGTCACTTACGACCCTTTTTCACACTTATGACCATTGCAGCATCCCCGTGGTCACATGATCAAAATTCAGGCGCTTGGCAACTGACTCACATTTATGACGGTGGCCGTGTCCCTGGGTCACCTAATCCCCTTTTGCGACCTGCCAAGCAAAGTCAATGGGGGAAGCCAGATTTACTTAACAACTGTGACTTGCTTAACAACTGCAGTGATTCGCTTAATGACTCTGGCGAGAAAGGTCGTAAAATAGAGCAAAACACCCTTCCCAACTGTCTCACTTAGCGGTGGAAATGTTGGTCGTATGTCAAGGATTTCCTATATCTGCTTGTAGTAAGAATCTCACAGTTTGGATCCTGTGAGCAGAAGACCTTAAGACCCCCTGCCCACCGTGGAACAAAACCAACCAACCCTAAAAAAGATGATGTCAATTTTTGATCAGCAATTTATTCATATTGAGATAAAACTCCTGAGTCAGCATGGATGAAATTAAGTCACTTTAAAAAGGCATGAAAAAACATTGGAGAATTCACACCTTTGACCTTGTGGCACAAAGTACAGATAGCCCTTGACTTAGAACAGTTTGTTTAGTGACCGAAGTGACAACGGCACTGAAAAAAGTGACATGAGCATTTTCACACTTATGACCCATGGTCACGTGACAACCGACTCGCATTTATAATGGTCGCAGTGTCCCACTTAACAACTGTGGTGAGAAAGGTCATAAAGTGGTATAAAACTCACTTAACAAATGCCTCCCCTTAAAGACATAAATTAGTTGTAAATTGAGGATTACCTGCGCCATGGACAGCCAGAGCTGAATTATATAAAACCAGAAGCTAAAATCACAAGATTATGCCCGATTTACTTTAGCCACGCCATGAGTGCAAATTCCCTGGAAAAGTCAAGTGATGCTAGAAATGGTTAGTGCAGGGGTCTCCAACCCCCGGTCTACAGACTACCACCGGGCCACAGCATGCCAGAAACCAGGCCACGCAAATGAGCAAAGCTCCATCCGTGGGATGCAGGCAGGAGATGAAACCACGTCCCCCTCCGGTTCACGGGAAAAAACCTCCACGGAACTGGTCACTGGTCCCCAAAAGGGTTGGGAGCTGCTGATTTAGTGGATGAAGAATTGGGCGAGCAAAGACCATGGTGGCTTGATGGCATCAAAACTGATGCAAAAGTTGAACATACAACAATGGAAAGAAAAGGCAATTGACAGGATAAAGTGGAGAGAAGTTGCTAAGAATGGGACAGGATTGAACAATTTAACAAGCATCAGTTGGACCACAGGAGCCCTTGGAACTTCACGTCCTCTCCTTCCTGGGAGGGGGATGATGGAAGTAGAGGATCCAGCACATCTGGAGAGGAGCTGCTGCTGCAAGGAAGAAGCTGGAGCATAGTGGCCGAATGCTGTTGAGGTTCCAGCCATCACCAGGACAGTTGGCCTGGACAGTACTTGGCTATCAAGCCTTCATAGTAGGGCTTCAGCTGCTGTGGGTCGGGAAGCTGTTCACACTTGGTGTAGAGGTCAAACTTGCTGCAAGGGAGGGACAAAGAGGTGGGGTTATTGAAGAGGTGGGGGGCAGAGAGGTAGGGCTCCCTGTTATCCTGAAGCCATGCTAATGTTGGGTCTTTTCTGAGCAGGCTTTGATAAGCCAGGAAGAAGCCAACGTCCTGCTCCAGGGATCTCCAACGCTTCTGAGGGCCCCAGCGTGGAGAAGACTAGGACAGAAGGTGAAGCCTTTGCTAGAAAAAAGGGCAGGTTTAATGCCCTGCCGCAGCCCAGGTAGGAAGGAAGGAGGCTGCAGCAGGCAGACAAACATAACTCATATTAAACCAGCAAGAAACCATTATTGCAAATGAATTTGCAATAAAAGTTAAGCAAATCAGCATCTATGCACCTGCAATCTTGGTGCATAGATGCCTTCTTGGAGGTGTGAGACAGGTTAAGTGTTGCAATGCCTCCTCCACTATGGTCTAACAATAACAAGAATTAGAAGAGACATTGGAGGTCGTCTAGTCTACCCCCAGCTCAAGCGGGAGATCCCATGCCATTCCAGACCATTGGATCTGGTCCAATTTCTTCTTAAGCCCTCCAGGGATGGAGCCCCCACAACTTCTGTCCCACTGGTTAATTGTTCTCACTGTCAGGAAATTTCTCCTTAGTTCCAGGGTGGAGAAACAACAGGTGGAAACACAACAAGAGAAGCAACCTAGAACCAAGGAGGAATTTCCTGACAGAGGGATTAACCCGTGGAACTGCTTGCCTCCAGAATTTGTGGGGGCTCCAACACTGGAGGTTTTAAAGAAAAGATTGGACAGCCATTTGTCCAGGATGGTATAGAGCTGTGATGGGGAACCTATGGCACGGATGCCACAGCTGGCACACAGAGCCCTCTATGGGCATGCATGCCGTCACCAGCTGCTCTTCTGTTTTCTGGCACCAGCCAGCTGGTCTTTGTGGGCATCGGAGCGCCGGAAAGTGGCCCCAAAACAGGCCATTTTCCAGGCTGTTTTTGCCCATTTTTCGGGCCATTTTCCAGGCTGTTTTTTAGGCTGTTTTCAGGCCACTTTCCAGTGCTCCGGCACCCATGAAGTCCAGCTGACTGGCACACGGTGCCAAAAAGGTTTGCCATCACTGGTATAGAGTCTCCTGCTCAAGCAGGGGGTCGGATTAGCAATAGCACTTAGACATATGCACCACTTTACAGCCCTCTCTAAGCGGTTTACGGAGTCACCAACCATCTGGGTCCTTGTTTTACCAACCCCGGAAGGATGGAAGGCTGAGTCGACCTTGAGCCGGTCAGGATCGAACTGCTGGCAGTGGGCAGAGTCAGACCTTCCATCCTGCATTCTAACCACTGTGCCACTATGGATGTATATGTTTTAAAGCAAGGCAGCATCCTTAAATATACTTACAGTAAATATACAACCTTGAGCCTGGTGGGATTTGAACTGCCAAATTGCAGGCAGCCAGCAGGGAGCAGAAGTAGCCCACAAGGTCCCTTCCAACTCTTATTCTATGGTTCTCTGATTAGTTTCCACCCATTGCTTCTTGTCCTACCCCTCAGGTGCCTTGGAGAATAGTTTGACTCCCTGTTTTGGGGGGCAGCCCCTGAGATATTTGCTCTCCTGTCTCCCCTGGTCCTTCTTTTTTCTAGACTAGGCATATCCAATTCCTGCAACCATTTTCACCTCCAGTCCCCTAATCCTCTTGGTTGTTCTTCTCTGGACTCTTTCTAGAGTCTCCACATCTTTTTTATATCGTGGTGACCAAAACTGGATGCAAATATTCCAACGGTGACCTTACCAAAGCAGTACTAACTGTTCTAGAATTGTGTTGCGTCCCGCCCACTCCCAACCCTGGTCTTTCCATCCCCCTCCCCATGGCGTGGAACTCCTTACTTGAATTCTTGCACCCAGGCCAACATCTGGAGATCCTTGGCGTTGCACAGGTGCATGTAATCCCCTCCGGTGTGCCAGGGGTAGAAGGAGTGGAAGCGCACCATGTAGAAGGCCTGCAGGCAAGAAGGAGATTGCGAGGGAGGGGAGTGCAAGGACCGGTGCAGCAGCTGCCCCCACTGTCACCAAGGAGATGCTGAGCACTTAAAATGCAATCGTGCGCCACTGGGGGGCAGACAGGCATCCATCGGAGCGCTGAATCTGGGTCATAAATATCCTTTTGGGGGCTCTGTCATAATTTTGAATCCTCACTAAGCAAGTCATAAATTGAGGATTACCTGAAACCCAGGGGTAATAAGTATAACCTTTATTGTCATTGTACTTAAATACAACGAAATTGGTTCGTTGAATCCTGTGCCCCTGGGTTTTTTTTTTGGGGGGGCTGGCATTTGTCAAAAGTTATTCTGGGTCATAAGTCCCTCAGGGGCAGGGGGGCTCTGTCCTAACTGGTCGCTAAGGAACTCTTGTAAGTTAAGGACCAGCATCCTCGGCTAGAAGGTCGGTTGAGATGGGGGCCAGTTCCTGATGCCGTGTGGCTCATACTTGGGTGAGAAGAGCTGGAGGCCTTTCAACCACATCCCCACCCCAGTCAGAGCTGAAGAAGCTTCTGGGATGAGAAGCGAAACGTCTTCAAAGAAAAACCAGAAAGTCCAGTTGAAAACTTGAAAAAAAAAAGCACCTTTGGGACAACCTTGACCTGGAGGACCAAGAATCTCCCACAGACACTAAACTGGCTTATTTTTGGCGCAGGGAACGTGTCTCTGGAGCATCCTTGGGCACCACCCCAACACTTGCACCGAGAATTGCTGGCAGGGCCACGTCCTGTTGTCCTTTTTCTGCTGGAAAGTTAGCACCCACCCCTCTCCTAGAAGAATGAAATGTCCTGGGAAATATTGAAAAGGCAGGAGATTTATGTTTCCCCCGGATAAGAAGTGAACAAATAGGTTTTTAGCTAGGAAGCAGGCTCACTCTTGATAGCCCCCACCTTTGTCAATTCGGCTATTAAAGGCCTGGGCCAGTCTATTCTACATAACAAGGATCTCCCCCTTCCGCCCCAGGGTGATGGGATTAAGGCATGATGGCATTAGCCCTTGACCCATCTCACCACAGGGAAGAAGCCATGCTCAACCAAATGTGGACTCACAGCCTAGAGAGTTGCCCCTGCAGGGCCCCTTGGGAGTCTGACTACCAATCAGAATGCAAGCTCAAGATCAAAGGCCAGAGAGGGCATAGAACCAGGGACTTCCAGCATCTTGGACTCTCTTCTTCTTCTTCTTCACCCAACATCTGGAAGCATCTGATCCCCCTTTTCTGTCCAGGAGCTCAAGCCATGGGATCCTGTCCACCATTAAACCATCTTTCCAAGCAGCCTCCGTGTCCCCAGGGTCTTTTCCCCCACTTGGAGCTGAACCCAGAAGGACTTTTCTCCCAACAGTCGGTTAACCTGGACCAGGAGAAGGATAAATCTCCAAAAATAGACTTTCACAGTCCCCCTGCCTCCAGCAAGGGGAGTCAACTGCAGGGAAGGCAGCTGGAGACCTCAAATTTGGGACTGCACCCTGGAAATCACTCCAAGATAAAAGAAACTGGTGGTTTGTCCCCCACAACCACCCCAAGTAGTCTGGTTTCCTCCATCGCTTACCTCCTCCGGGAGAGCAAATTTATTTCTCTTCATCACTTGGTACATGTACTCTGGAACAGGTAGAAAAAAGAAGGGAAGGAAGGAAAGAAAAGAAAGAGAAGGAAGAGAAGGAAAGAAAGAAAGAGAAGGAAAGAAGGGAAGGAAGGAAAGAAAAAGAAAAGAAGGAAGGAAGAGAAAGAAAGAGAAGGAAACAAAGGAAAGAAAGAAAGAAAGAAGAAAGAAAGAAAGAAAGAAGAAAGAAAGAAAGAAAGAAAGAAAGAAAGAAAGAAAGAAAGAAAGAAAAAGAAAGAGAAAGGGTAGAGAGTTATTTGCAGAATTGCAAATTGCATCGAGGTCAACCAATGTGACCTCCGAGTGAGTTGGACTTTAACTCCCATAATTCCTCTGATTTTGTGAGCACCAAATCAGAGAAGGCAGAAATTGCAATGCTTCCTTCGTTGCTCCTTCATCCTTCTACTACTTCATAGCCTATGCAGAATAACCAAGTTGGAAGGGGCCTGGGAGGTCTTCTAGTCCAACCCTCTGCTTGAGACCCTATACCGTTCCAGGTAAAAGATTGTCCAGTCTTGTTTTGAAAGTCCCAAGTGATGGAGCATCTACAACTTTGGAACAACCATAACTTGGATGGAGAATCTCCAGAGACAATATATATATTCACTTACCCTTAGGGCGTGTGTGTGTGTGTGTGTGTGTGTGTGTGTGTGTGTGTTCTTTGAGAAGTGCAGTGGAGCGCTTACCATCGTGACCCCAGGACATCAGAACATTTTCCAGGCCACAGTGGGGCTGATACATCCCATACTTGCTCCTGAGGAGGTAGAAAGAGAGAACGTCCGAGCTGACATTCTTTGGTTTGGAAGCCTTAGCGCAGAGGTCTTCAAACTTGGCAACTTTAAGACTTGTGGACTTCAACTCCCAGAATCCAGGGCTGGCTGGAGAATTCTGGGAGTTAAAGTCCACAAGTCTTAAAGTTGCCAGGTTTGGGGACCCCCGCTTTAGGGAGAGGGAAGACTCCGGAAGAGTCAGGATCTCCAATTGGCATCTTGAAGGTGACGAAGGGTCTGGAGGGCCCCCTGCATGTGGGACATCAGACATTGGCCAAGCCTTGGATGAAGGTCAGCAATAGCCACCCTCCATGCCTCTGGTTTCAAAGCAAATGGTATGGAGCCAGGGTGTAGGTCCAAGGATATTGAATTGGTACAATCACTAGTAGATAATGTCCCAAAGGTGCTTTTTTTCAAGAGGCAACTGGACTTTCTGGTTTTTCTCAGAAGACGTTTCTCTTCTCACCTGAGAAGCTTCTTCAGCTCTGACAGGATGGTGGGGTGTGGAAGGATTGACATTCCTTGCAGACAGCTGGATATTTGCCTCCTTTTAGCAAGTCATTGAGGCCACTTGGAGGCTTGTCTGTGTCCTCAGGATCACACCTGAGTAGGGCAAATGGGTGCGGAGCCTTCTTGGAACTGCTGCAAGGACTGGGTCGTACAATGGAAACAGACGATGTCGCATTCCTTCCCCTCTGTTGAGAGAGAGCTCTTCAACTTTGATGTAGATGGCCTCTTTGATCCCTCTTTCAAACCAGCCGTCCTCTCTGTCCAAACCGTGGGGTTAAATTTGTGAGTTTCTAGGCGAGATTCTCGGCACCAGTATGGAAGCTGCAAAAAATTTTCTTGTACACCCTTTTACCCTTCCCTATATATTTCAAAACCAATAAAAATTTTTGTAACAAACCGTGGACTTTGCTGTCTTCAAAAGAGCGGCCTCTGTCTTTTAAATGCAGGTGGGCTGCTGAATCTAGTCCTGATGGGTTTGTTCTTCTATGTTGTGCCACGCGCTTACGAAGGGATTGTTTATAGATCTTGCGGCATTGCACGGGCATATACCATGTTGCTCAGTTTATGTCTGGGTGTTTTATCTGTTTTACCATTCCCCACCATCTTCAAGTCAGAGCTGAAGAAGCTTCTGGCATGAGAAGCAAAACCTCTTCAAAGAAAAACCATAAAGTCCAGTTGCCTCTTGAAAAAAGCACCTTTGGGACAACCTTGACCTGATGGATGACTGGGAACCTCCATAGATACCTCAGCAGATCAGGTCTTCCATCAGAGATGGAGAGGCAACAGTGGGAGGAGGACCAGGGAGACTAGGAGCCAAACTTCTGCTGATCTCGGCTCCACATACCCTATCTTGTAGACCTCTACATCCATCCAAGGGTGGCCTCAAAGCAAGGTCAAGCAAGAACTTACGTGTACAGAGGATTCCTAGTGTCTGGATTGTCATGGAACGTGGAGTCCTTGAAAACAATGGAGTCCTGCAGCTTGCAACCCACTGGGAAGGTATCTCCCACCACACACCACTGTGGGAATAACCAAGGTCAGAACAGCCCATCACACCTCGGTTCCTCTTTATGTGATAGTGTTGTCCAGCGACCGAACCCCTTTTTTCTATCCTCAGTATTGGCAAGTGTGCAATTAAACACACCATTTCATTTACGGCAGGAGGACTCCAAACTTGGCACCTTTAAGACTTGTGGACTCCAACTCCCAGAATTCCTTGGTCGGCTGAGGAATTCTGTGAGTTGAAGTCCACAAGTCTTAAAGTCGCCAAGTTTGGAGACCCTTGATTTAGTGATTCCTCAATGTGTATCGATTAGAGATGCTGGGACTTTAGGTTCCTCACCCATCCAGGAGTATAATTCTCGTTTTTCTGCCCCTAAAATAAATTAAGGGGGATATGAAGGGGTAGGGCTTGGGAATGTTGACCCCTTTCATGCCTCTTGTTCTTCATCTCACCTGTGGTTCACCAGACAGGGCCAGAATCTTCCCCAAATCATGGAGCAGTCCAACCAGGTGGAACCAATCTAGGGTGGGACCAGAGAATCTGTTTCAGTCCCTTGACAGGTCCCTCCGACCTCAGTTGGGGCACCCACCTAGACCCGGTGCCTCATCTTGATGCTAGGATCAGAGCAGGACTTAGCTATGTAGAAGATCTGGAGGGTGAGGAGGAAGGGGCTCGCACGCAGAAAGGCCCAGCTGAGCACGGTCCTCTCCTGGTGACAGCAAGGAGTGCTGATGCCTCCCTAGAAAACATCTCTGCTTTGCTTGGGGTCATCATGTGTTGGAGACATATGGAGATGGCATCGCTCAATGGTTACCAATGGTCCCAGAGCATCTTCTGCCATGATAGGTCGAGAATTATGGATGATGGACTCCATCATCTCTCAGAATTGGAAACTAGACATGACCTGACACCCAAATAATTTGATCCTTCTAATTTCTGCAGGACCCTCCTACAATTGTCATCTTCTGCATCTAGGTAGAAGTGGGGGAAGCCTCTTGTTCTCCTAGAGATTATAGGTCTAATCAAGGAGTTCACCTTTCTCAGGATGTTTCTCCCGAATGCCCTCTGCTGTCTGGTAGGCATGGTAGGAGTTGGGGAAGTCCACATCGGGATCCGATTCGTCCACCACATTGTCCAGCAACTCCAAGGCCTCCATGATGGTCATCTGACGGAGGTTGCAGCCACCATATTGCTCATTCTGGGGAGAAGGAACTGTGAGGACACTATGATGGATTAGATGTGATGATGCCCTCTTCAAACCTGAGGGAACTAGCTAAGTCTAGTCTGATGAAAAGTACTTGGGGTGATATGATGTCATTCTTCCAATACCTGAGGAGCTATCACAGAGAATTGGGGGTCAACCTCTTCTCCAAAGCCCCTGAAGGCAGGACAAGAAACAACAGATGGAAACTAATCAAGGAGAGAAGCAACCTGGAACTAAGGAGGAATTTCCTGACATCGAGGACAATTAACCAGTAGACCAACTTGCCTCCAGACGTTGTGGCTGCTTCCTCACTGGAGATTTACAAGAAGAAATTGGACAACCACTTGTCTGAAATGGTATGGGTTTCCTACTTGAGCATGGGTTGGACTAGAAGACCTCCAAGGTCCCTTCCAGCTCTGTTATTCTATGTTCTAACTGTTCAGGCAAATGTTGAAAATGAGGGAGGATCTTAAGAAGAGCAAGTTCTTCTACGACTTGGTAGGAAACCCACAGGTGTGAAGACATCTCTCTTTTGGGAGGTAAGGGGGAGCAGACTTCAATGGGTCTCTTGCTGGCAACCCTTGGGATATTAATACAGCCCCCAAAGAACTGGATGTAGGTCTCTCTTGTTGCTGGTATCACCTAGATGCGTTGAGCCATCCTTGATGCCCAAGAGACCCTCCCCAGAGGAGAGATGGGCTCTGCCTAGGCAAACCCACCTTCTTCTGCACAAATTCCACGGTCTGGTTGGTGTGCATGAGCAGGTAAGTGTGGTACACTCGGTCAATCAGCGCCCCCTCCTGAAACGACAATTTGGAAGTATTGCAGTGAGTGACAATCATTAATCCAAGGTAGAAGGTTTTTTCCCCAAAACTTGGCCAATTTAAGATGAGTGGACTTCAATTCCCAGAATAGGTGTGGTCCAAGTCAAGTCCAAAAGTGCTAGAGAATTCCTGGAAGCACTCAGACAAATCGACCATCAATAGGCACATAGAGATCAACAACAGCTTCCTACAGTACCATTCAAAACAAAAGTAAAAGACCACAACACCTCCTGACCAGCAATCTATCCCACCATGATAATCAAAGTTCAACTGGTAAACAATGCCACAGTCAAGAAACTATAGTAAACAACAGGTTAATCAAGAAATGACCAAGGATACTCCCACCTGGGGGTATTTGCTATTTATATATTAGGGTAAACCATTAGTATATAAACAGCAAACTTCCCTCCCTTTGATGATGTTCCCTAGTTATGTCATGAAACATCTGCAAGAAAGCCAACAAGTTCAGAGCGCATCAAGGATCCCACAGTCCTCCTCCTCCTCCTCCCCCATCCCCATTTCCTTCTAGCCCTGATGATGTTTCCTAGTTGGGTCATGAAATGTCTGCAAGAAAACTACCAAGCTTAGAGACCACCAAGGACCTCACAATTGTTATCTTCCTCCTCCTCCTCCTCTTCCAACCCTGCTCCCTTCTAACACTGATGTTGTTCCCTAATTGGATCATGAAACATCTGCAAGAAAACCATATAAATCCAATAACCAACCAAACAAATAAAACCAACAAGCTCAGAGAGCATAAAGAAGGCCAAGTTCTCCTCCTCCTCCCCCCCTCGCCTCCTTCTCTTCCTTCTCCTCCCCTTCTCATCCTCTATCTTCTTCCCCTTCCCTTCCCCCCCTCCTCTGTTTATCTCAGTTGCCTCTGCCCCGACATCTGGTGGCCCCTCCCAGAACAGACTCCACACACTTTTGCACTAGTGCCTCTACATTATGAAGTGTTTTCAAAATATAGTCATATTCTTAACCCCAATCTCCTACCCAACATTTTTCAGCCTGATCCTCTGGAACTGTGGGACAAAATAGAGACATTGCTCACCTGCTGCTGAATTTCACTGACCTTAAAATTCCTGAAGTTTTCTTTGGACTTTGGTTTCTCCAGATGATTATCAGCCTGTGGAGGCTCTGAAGATGGACATGCCTGAGGAAAGAAAGTCTCGGAGAGGTTAGCTGGACCAGCACTTCCTTGTTTGCTATAAAACAAAAGCAATATCAATATCAAGCAGAATACAGCTGGAAGGGACCTTGGAGGTCTTCTAGTCCAACCCACTGCTCAAGCAGGAGAACCTACACCATCTCAGACAAGTTGATGTCTGCTTTTTTAAAAAAAAAACCCAGTGATGGAGCACCCGCAAATTCTAGTGGCAATATGTTCCACTGGCTAATGTCCTCACTGTTAATGAAGTTTCTTCTTAGTGGTAGGTTGCTTCTCCCTTTGCTTAGTTTCCACCCATTGTTTCTTGTCTTGCCTTTCTGATGCTTTGTAGAATAATTTGACTTCCTCTTTGTGGCAGCCTCTCAAATCCTTCAGACCACGGACTTGAGCAGATCAACTAAATGTTTAAAATTTGGGTCCTGCATATCTTAACTCCCATGTCAATAAATGCTGAAGGGAATATGGGTATCTGTCACCATTTCACTTGGGCTAGAGCAGGGGGTCTCTAAATCTGGCAGCTTTTAAGACTTGTGGACTTCAACTTCCACAATTCCTCCCCCAGTGGCTGCATTCAGTTTGACCACCACAATGTAAGAAAGATGTGGAGACTCTGGAAAGAGAGCAGAGAAGAGCCTCAAAGTGGATTAGGGAACTGGAGGATAAAATGAACACAGAACGGTTGCAGGAACTGGGTATGTCTAAGTTTAATGAAAAGAAGGACTAGGGGTGACATGATAGCATCTTCCAATATTTCAGAAGCTGCCAAAAAGAAGAAGGGGTCAAACTTTTCTCCAAAGCGCCTGAAGGAGAGACAAGAAACAATGGATGGAAACTAACCAAGGCGAGAAGCAACCTAGAACTAAGGAGAAATTCCTTGATAGTGAGAATAATTAACCAGTGGAATGGCTTGCCTCCAGAAGTTGTGGGTTCTCCAACATTGGCACTTTTAAAGAAGAGATTGGACAATCATGTGTCTGAAATTGTGTAGGGTCTCCTGCTTGAGCAGGGGTTGGACTAGAAGACCTCCAAGATCCCTTCCATCTCTTTTGTAAAAAAAATAAATTTTATTATTTTTTTTGTTCATTACCTTTCTTAGTGCTTAATAAACACCGTGTGGTCTGGGCATTAGAAAAAAATTAAAACTATACTAAATGGAAAAATAACAATGTGGAAAGCGATAAAAAGACAGAAAAATAGTAACTCTCCAGAGTCCAGGCCCCGGTGGGCTACCAGCAGAATTCTATAAATGTTCCTTAGACACCTTAAATGTTTTCTTGATCCCTTCCAACTCTTGTTATTCTAGATTCTGTAAGTTTTTCAAGCTGTGTGGACCAGCACATTGTACTCAACCGGGGTCCTTCCGTTCCTCTTACTGTGACTTCTCCTACACCAGATACTTGGCTTGGCTGTGTGTGTGTGTGTGTGTGTGTGTGTGTGTGTGTGTGACTTACCTGGCCAACCACCTTCATCCTTGCCGCTGGGGGAGAGAGAGAGAAGAGGCACAGGAAGGACGCAGTCTTAGGAGGCTCTATCTGTTTGCCTGCCTGCTTCTCCGGGGTTTATAACCTTTGCTTTTATGCAAGAGATGTTGGTGTTAATGGGACAATAAGTCACCCGTTAACCCACCGGGGCCAAACTCCTCTTTTGGGGGTGGGGGCACCTGAGCAAACGATTAATGTCTGACATTGACTGGAAAGAGAAGTGGGTCCTGGGGGGAGGCAGGGGGCAACCTCCTTTGCCCCTGGCATTTGAGTCATGGCTACTTCCAAGCCAAGCAGAGGTTAAGACTCGGTCACTGCCTTCGCCAGGGCACGGGGCAACCAAAGGAGCATGACCAGGTTCCATCCATGGGGCAGGACTGGGTTCCTGACGTGGGTCAAGGATGGCTGGGTTGGAGGGGGGGAAATAGGACAAAACCATCAAGCCACCAAAGATTCTCCCAGACTGAAGACCAGATTCACGTGGGGCTTCTGCTGAAGGGAGGTTGGGCCATTGGGGGGAACTTCATGAGGGTTGAGAACAGGAACATCTCCCAAAGCCAGGATTTGGGTCATGCAAAGGCTGCAGGGTTGTTTTGCTGATTTGTGGAGCCCCGAGGAAGGTCCTCACCTCAGCTCAGATGCTTCTGTAGAAATAATTGTATTTTAGGGGCCCTTGGTGTTCTCTGAGCATGCTTGTTTTCTTGCAGATGTCTCATAGCCCAACTAGATAACATCATCAGGGCTAGAAAGAAGGGGGGGGTTGCAGAGTGGAGGAGGAGGAGGAGGAGGAGGAGGAGGAGGAGGAGGAGGAGGAGGAGGAGGAGGAGGAGGACTGTGGGGTCCTTGGTGTTCTCTGAGCTTGGTTGTTTTCTTGGAGACACTTCATGACCCAACTAGGTAACATCATCAGGGCTAGGTGGGAGGAGGAGGAGGAGGAGGAGGAGGAGGAGGAGGAGGAGGAGGAGGAGGAGGAGGACTGTGGGGTCCTTGGTTTTCCCTGAGCTTGGTTGCTTTCTGGAAGACATTTCATTTCCCAAACTAGATAACACCATCAATGCTAGAAAGAAGTGGTAGAAGACGTCTAAGCACTGATGGTGTCCCTTGGTAGGGAAGGCTCATCACAAAGACTGTAGGTCCCAGCTTAGGCACTGATGTGGGCGTTGGGGTTTTCTGCTAGAAAGGAACCCCCCCCACTCCCCCGCCAACGGCATCTGTTATCGTCTGAGCCGTCCTGAGCACTGCAAAATGGCAGCCATCTGCGGAATGATGGTGTCAGAATGTCTCTACCTTGTTGTTGGGGATGCTGAATAAAACCCCACATTCTCCTCGCTGTTGATGCTTTTGCCAAATGTAGAGAAAGTGGTTGCTTTAACACCAAATGTTCAGAGTTCAGATTGTGAAAGCGGGTGTAATTGGTTCTAGGGCTCACTTTTGGGGATGAGAAGTTTCCTCGCTTTGGTTCCTGACCCTGCAGGGTACTTTCTGAAAGACAGACCTGGACTCCCTTGCCCTCTCCTGTGCCAGCTGGGACTTTTGGAGAGGAAAACATGCCACAAACATCTGGATTTTCTTCAAGAGGCCTCCAGCTAGTAGAAGCAATGGATGCGGTGAAGCAAAACCCAAAAGGACTCTTGGCGGTGGAAGAAGATCTTTAATTTTAATTCCCACTTTAGTATTAAGTGGAAGTTGAACTTAGCAGGAGCAAGCATCTCTAGACTGCAAGATCTAATCTTAGGCCATCTAGATCAGTTTTTCAGACGTGTGATTTTCCCCTTTCTCCTCCTCCTCCTTTCTTCCTCCTTCCCTCCTTCCCTCCCTCGCTCCCTTCCTTTCCTCCTCACTAGAGAATTCTGGGAGTTGAACTTTCCACCCCTTAAACCCAATCAATTAAAAACCTGGCATATTTGCTTAATTTTAATCTCTCTTGAGCTTCAGTCTGTTTTATTTCATATGGATTTAGCCTGCAGTTAGGTACTTAGCCAATTTATGCCTCAACGGATGGGGTGATCCCAGAAAATTGGAGAAGGCTGCTTTGGAGGGACACCGTGGGAGACTTTAGCTCTGAAGAGAAGTCCTTGAAGGTGGGAAGGAAGAAGCTGGCAGAGGTCTACTCTGAGTTGCTTTGTCTATGGCTCCTTCCCAAAAAGGCTTCCCTTAAAGCAGCTGCAGCAGAGGCAGGGCCTTCCATGCAGGCTGATGCTTCAGCTCCCAACTGTTTTCCAGGCGTGGATGGCTAATAAACCACTCTGCAATGAGGGAAACAAAGCTTTTCCCCCAGCTGTTTATTTCTGCAGAGGTCTCACTTGTGCTTGGGACAGAAGTCCATCCCAGAACACGGCGAGTAAAAGTTGGCTCAGATATTTTTTTTTTTAAAAAAGTGTTATTTACGCTCTGCCGATGTACTCAATTTCTTGGACAAGGTTTGTGTTCACACTTGGTCGATTTCATTCGTCGTACTTGGGACAAGGTTGCATTTGCCCTACTTGGTAGGAGATGACTCATAGCCGGCCTTTGAAAACTTTCCAGTCCTATGGCATCCTCAGAGGTTTCCTGCTGCCTGTTTGTGTCTCGGTTGTCAGATTCTCAAGGAAGCCAGCAAAGAGAGAGAGGAAGGATGGACATATTTCACTTTTTTGTACTTATTTTGATTAATTCCTGGCTGACTTGGTGTTTGAAATATTATTTGAGACCTTTTATTTTAATCAATGGGATTCTTTTCCTACAGAATAGAATAGAATATAGATACAGATACAGATTAACAGAGTTGGAAGGGACTTTGGAGGTCATCTAGTCCAACCCCCCCACTGCCCAAGTAGGAGACCCTGTACCATTTCTGACAGAGGGCAGTCCATTCTCTTCTTGAAAGCCTCCAGGGATGAAGTTCCCACAACCTCCGAAGGCAACTTCTGTTCCATGGGTTGATTGCTCTCTCTGTCAGAAAATTCCTCCTCATTTCCAGGTTGAATCTCTCCTGGTTCAGTTTCCATCTGTTATTCCTTGTCTGGCCTTCAGGGGCTTTGGAAAATAACTTGACCCCCTTCCTCCTCTCTGTGGCAGCCCCTCAAATATTGGAAGATGCTCTCCTGTCTCCCCTGGTCCTTCTCTTCCCTAGACTAGCCAGGCCCAGTTCCTGCAACCGTTCATCATGTGTTTTAGCCTCCGGTCCCCTCATCATCCTGGTTGCTCTTCTCTGCACTTTTTTTAGAGTCTCAACACCACATGTCTTATAATGTGGTTTGTTTGTTTGTTTGTTTGTTTGTTTTTATTGGATTTATATGCCGACCTTCTCCCAAAGGGTTTTTTAAAACTCCCTGACGGTTTTTTAAAATTTTGTAATTTTAACTGAGGGTGTTTTAAATAGTTATTTTAATTCTATTTTATATATATTTTATGAGTGTTACCTCCTCCATGTACATGTACGTGTATGTGTTTATTTGTATTTGTATATGTATTGTATATATATATGTATATTGTATGTGTTTTATTGTACGCCGCCCCGAGTCCTTTTGGAGAGGGTGCCGCTAACAAATTAAATTTCATTCATTCATTTCATTCAGAGGACTCAGGGCGGTGTACAACATTAAAAAATGACCAAAACTGGATGCAAAATTCTGAGTGTAGTCTTATTAAGGCTTTATAGAGTGGTATTAATAAATACCTCATAGAATAATAATAGAATAAAATAAAATAGGAGAGGAGAGAATAAAATAGAAAAGAAAATATGAATAGAATAGAATAGAAGAAAAAAGAAGAGAACAGGTTTCCATCCATTGCTTCTTGTCCTGTGCTCTGGTGCTTTGGAAAAGGCATCAGTAGGAACCTTCCACAAATACTGGAAGGCTGCTATTGTGTAACCCCTGGTGCCTCTTTTTCATTAGACCCTCCATGCCCATATTCTTTATCTTTTGCAGCTATTTATGTGCATGGCCCATGCAGCCACCTCCCAACTCCATTCTACCACAAGGGCAAAGCCCTGAGAGTGACACGCAGAGAGCAGCATTTTAACCAGTAACTCGTATTTCCCGTTTTCTGGGCTCAGCTACGGTGAAAGTCCAGCTGACGGGGCAAAGGGACAAAGTTAAGGAGAATTTGGGCCTGGACTAGTTCTGGCCAGACAGACAAGCTGGAACTGGTCTCCCTGCCTCAAGGACTCCCCACTCTTGACTTCTCTGTGGCTCCTCTGACCCTTCCTGGCCACTGAGTTGAATTTCTCTCCATTCCAAATTTCCCTTTTTCTCTGATTTCTAATATTGTTTAAACTACAAGGTTGGGCTTCTTCTTCTTCTTTTTTTTTTTTTGAAACTTGGCCCCTTTAAGATGGGTAGACCAGACTTCACCTCCCAGAATTCCCTAGGCAGAAGAGCAAGACAGGGGGATTCTGGGAGTTGAAGGCCACCCAGCTTCAAGGGGGCCAGGTGGAGGGGGACCCCCATCCCAAGACAGAGGAGGGTCTGTGTTTCAGAGGAGAGCCCCCCACCCACCTCCCGCTGGGTCCAGTTGCCAAGTTCATTGGCTGCATCTTTTCCCCCTCCTGTTTTCACATGGGGGACCGGTGGTAAAGCGAGGGTGGATTACAACTCCCATCGAGCTGGGGATATGGCCCTAGTTGTGGTCCTAGGCATCTATCTGGCTCTGCCATGAGGAAGGTGGGCTCTGGGAAAGGACCTCAGGGAAAACGGCTCAGTTTGTGGATAGGTGGGTTGATGCAGTGGAGGCTTCTGGATCCCGTTGCAACCGATACGGCACAACGGGGCCTGGCACCCACCACATGAAGGTACGCACAACACATGCATGCGCCCCTACTGCCCGCGATGCCTCCGCGATGCCTCCGCAACCCTGCAGCTGCTCGGCGGAGGATCACGTAGACCATCCCTGGACTGATGCATCCTTCTGCATTTTGTGCGTGTAGGTGTGAAATTTCATGCATATGGTTCTTTATTTCTCTTTCCTTTCCACTTTTTTCTTCCTTCCTTTTCATTTTACTCTCACCCCTTTTCTCCCTCTTTCTTTCTTTCTTTCTTTTTCTTTCCCTTCCTTCCTTTTCATCTTTCTCCCTTTTTCTCCCTTTTCCTTCCTTCCCCCTTTTCTTTCTTTGTTTCCTTCCTTTTCATCTCTCCCTTTCCTTTTCTTGTTTTTTCTTTTCCTATGTTTTCTTCCTTCCTTTTTCTTTCTTTCCCTTCCTTCCTTTTATCTCTTTCCTTTCCTTCCTTCCCTCTCTTTCTTTCTTTTTCTTTCCCTTCCTTCCTTTTCATCTCTCCCTTTTTCTCCCTTTTCCTTCCTTCCCTTTTTCTTTCTGTTTCCTTCCTTTTTATCTCTCCTTTCTTTTTTTCACTTTTTCCTTTCCTATTCTTTTTCTTCCTTCCTTCCTCCTCTTTTTCTTCCTTTTTCCTTTCCTTTCCTTCTTCCTTTTCATTTTTCTCTTATCCTTTTCTCCCTCTTTTCTTTCCTTCTCTACCCTCTTTCTTTTTTCTTTCCCTTCCTCCCTTTTCCTCCCTTCTTCCTTTCCTATTATCTTTTCCTTCTTTCCTTCCCCTTCTCTTTTTTCTTCCTTTCTTTCCCTTCCTTCCTTTTCATCTTTCTTTTTCTCCCTTTTTTCTTTCCTATTCTCTCTTTTCCGTCCTTCCTTCCTATAAAAATTGTTTTATTTATTAAATTTATATGCCTCCCATCTCACTCTTCAAAAGGACTCTGTTGAAAATTGTTAAATTATTAAATATTTTTTTAAAAAATAAGAAAAATTGTAAACACCCAAAAAGGATTCTTTTTTTAAAAATTCTGCCTTCCGCCGCTTTTTTCATTCATTGAACGCTCGAGGCGAGAACTCAAACATTAACATAAATTACCATATGCAAATCGCTGCACACGCCCTCTGCTGAACGGGGACAGTTTTTTCCTGTCCCCGCCCCCCCCGGCTCCGATTGGTCTCCTCTTCCAGGCGGCGCGGCCGTCGATTGGTCCCGAGAGGCACGAGCGCCTCTTCCCATTGGCCTCCTTTGGTTTGTTTTGGTGCGGGCCGGGCCGGGCCAAGCCGCGTTTGCTCATTGGTGGAAAAAGAGGCGTGACCCGGGCCACCCTTCTGCTTCGCGAAACCACAGCAACAGCACAAGCCGCGCCGAGCGATTGGACAAAGAACCTGTCTGTTTCAACTACTTCCCATTTCTATTGGTCGAGATCGGGGAGAAAGAGGCGGGGATTGGAAGCGAGGCAGCCGGAAGTGCCGAGAGGCCGGAGACCGGGGCGCTTCCGGTGCTGATGTGGCCGGAACCCCGGCGGCGCGTCGGAGCGGTGAGTGTCGGCCGCGGTCGTCGCTTCTCTCCGCCTCAGCCTCCCCCAAAGGGCCCCTCGGGACTCTGGGCGGAGGCGCAGGCCGCAACTCTGCAGGAGCAGCTGCACCGCTTTGCCCTCCTGCGCCCTGGAAGAGCTGCAGGCAGAGGCTCAACCGGTGCAGCATCCCCCCCCCCTTTCCTGCAGGTGGATAAGGAGCCCTGGAAGCCCCTCGGAGGGGCGGGAGGGGGAAGAGGAAGGGGGCTCGGGGGGACCGGTTTGCGGACCTCGGGGTGCCCCCTTGAGATTCTGCTCGGTCACACACACACACACACACACCCCTGCTAGCACGGATAAGGTTACCTGGTTGGGTGGCGAGACGTCTACAAGAAAAGAACCAGGCTCAGAGGAAGCACCAGGGACCCCTCCCCCTCCTCCATACTCCCTCCTCCCCCCTTTCCACACATACATACATACATACATACACACACACACACACACACACACATCCATATCCATGTATGTTTGTATGTATTTATGTAAAAAAGATGAAGGGGAGGGAGAGGAGGGGGAATGGGGAGAGTACTGTGGGGTCCTGGGTGCTCTCTTGAGTTTGGTTTTATATATGTGTGTGTGTGTGTGTGTGTGTATGCATGTGCTATGAGTTTTTTTATATTGTATCTGTCTGTCTGTCTGTCTACCTACCTATCATCTATATCATCTGTCTGTCTGTCTGTCCGTCCACATCCATCCATCCTCTATATCTATCCAGCCACCTACCCATCCTCTCTCTCTCTCTCTCTCTCTCTCTCTCACACACACACACACACACATCCATCTATCCACCCACCCATCCTTTTCTATCAATTTATGGAAAGCCTTCTGGCCCTCAAGGTGTAATGAACTAGCCCTAGTCCCAATTTGGGTATGACCATAGACCCAAATAAACGACATGAACAACATGTGCCCTCTTTGCACATCTCTTCCTTTTAGGGCCATACTCCGATTGGGACTAGGACTAGTTCATTGACTTGAGGGCCAAACCGCTTTCTATACATCAATAGAAAAGGAAGGCAGGATGAGTTATGATGCTCCTATGCCCCATATATATATATATTGCCTCATTGGGATGATGTGACTTAATGGAAGCAGCTAATTTGAATCCTGGCTTTAGCAGCGACTTCAAAACTGACTCTGTTCTTTGCTTTAATCCGTGAGATTAAATGCTCAGATCTGATGAGGACTAGCGCCTTGCTTGGAACTTCCTTTCCTTCCTCCAGGATGTACTGTGGTTCTTCAGGATCCTGGCGGTTTAACTGTGTTAGACTCTTCCTAGTTAGGGCTCTTTTATTCAGCCTTGGCAGTGAGAGAGCACAGAACGGAGTAGAGTGGTGGGGTGGCCTAGAGGTGGAGTTCTCTCCTCACCATCAGGAGGCTGTGAGTTCAATCCCTGGTAGAGGCAGATATTTCTCTCTCTAGGCACACTGAGAATATATCTGCTGAACAAAACTCCGCATTGGCGACAGGAAGGGCATCCGGCCATTAAAACATTCTGTTAGCTCCATCCAGCTGCCTTGACTCCACCCCGCAAGGGATTATGGGGTTGTTAAATGATGATGAGTGAGAGTACAGAATGGATGGGATTCGGGGAATGCCTTGCAGGCGCTCTCACAAAATGGCTGCCAAGGGTTTATGCATTCATTGCGCAGCTTCCCAAACTGTTGGCTACACACAGATTTGCCAGAATGTTTTTCCGGGACCTCGGTCTCTTTGCCCTGGGCAATGGGCATATTTCACCCAGAGTCACTTGGCTGAGTCAGGAGGAAGCAGGGGGGGGGGGGGGGGGGGAGAAGAGGGCTATAGAAATCAAAAGTGAATAAATTATCCAAGCAAGGGATGAATTGCAGGTCGCACTTTGGGACATAAATGCAGAGCTGGTGTCTGTTGTGTAGCGATTATGATTTTTGTTGCAGAAAAACTACCTGCCGAAGCAGCTGAGTGCCCCCCTCCCCCAAGGAAGAAACCAGCCTGCACCTCTGCAGCCTATTGGAGACCCTGGCTGCTTGCAAGCTGTGACTCCTTCCTTCTCTGGACCTTCTCTGCTCCTTTTATGTTCCAGCTGACGACCTCCTCCTTCTCCCTCTGTGCCACGGGTTGCCTGGAGGGTGAAGATGCTCAGCCGTTTGTCGGGGCTGGCCAGCACCGTCCTGCACGAGCTCTCGGGGGATGGAGAAGATGCTGGGACAGCACCGTCCCCCGCTGTAAGTCGCCTGTTATCCCCTAGACCAGTTTGGCAAGAGAAAGTTGTCCAATCCAACCCAATCTCTACTTAGAAGCCTCTAGTAATGGAGCACCCACAACTTCTATCAGAATAGAGCTGGAAGGGACCTTGGAGGTCTTCTATCCCAACCCAACCCGATTCCGTTTCAGATAAGTGGCTGTCCAGTCTCTTCTTAAAAACCTCCGGTGTTGGAGCACCCACAACTTCTAGTGGCAAGCCGTTCCACTGGTCAATTGTTCTCACTGTCAGGAACTTTCTCCTTGATTCCAGGTTGCTTCTCCCCTTTTTTAGTTTCCATCGGTTGTTTCTTGACTTGCCTTCTGCTGCTTTGGGGAATAGGTTAATCCCCTCCTCTTTGTGGCAGCCTTCTGGAGGCAAGCGACCCCACTGATTAATTGTTCTCACTGCAAAGAAATGTCTTCTCCATTCTAGGTTGGATCTCTCCTGGCTTTGAGGCGAGTCAACCTCCAGTTACAGGCCTCCTTTTATTCAAAGCTAGCGTTCTTAATTGTTCTTGAGTCAATTGGATGGAGGAACATTGATGAAGCAACTGCTATAAAACTGAGTGGCTGTATAAACTATTTAAATTAATTAACTAAGGATAAAACACTCTTGAGTCAACTGAGCTGCCCAGAGTCACCTTATCAGTGAGATGGGCAACATAGATGATTATAAATAAAGGGCAACATATCTAAGTATGATAAATAAAGCAGGTGGTGCGATGGCCTGGTGGGGGAGCTCCGGCCTCGCAATCAGGAGGCGTTGAGTTCGATCCTAGGTAGAGGCAGATATTTTGCTGGGCACAATGAGAATATATCTGCTGAATAAAACTCCGCATTGGCGACAGGAAGAGCATCTGGCCAGTAAACACACACTTGCTCCATTCAGTTGCCCTGACTCCAACCTGCAAGGGATTATGGGATTGTTAAATGATGGTGATAAATAAATAAAGCAGCAGTCAGCACCACCAATCTGTAACAGGCAACCTATTCCACATTTATATGTAATTAATTTAATTTTGAGAGTTGCTCATTTGTGGCGGAATACGGAGGTTGACCCTTTCGCAGAAGGGAGAGCCAAAGCGACCTGGGCCTTGTGTCTCGCCCCCATTGGCAGCACTAAGTGAATGACGGGGCCCTTCTCAGGTGTTCATGTGACCCCAATATCCCTATTGTGGGGGATCGAGAGCTTGAAAAGCCATGGGTGACTTGGGGGCTTCGGCTTCCTGTTTTTTTGCCCTCCCTGCAGGGACCGGAGTTTGAATCCAGCCAACAGAATGGGGAGGAGACCCCAGAGGACGTCCTGGAACGGCTGGCCCACATGGAGAAGCTGGTGGCACAACTGAAGACCCTGGTCCGGGAGAAGGACGCCCAGCTCCATCAGAAGGAGGCCACGCTTCAGGTGGGTGGAAAGCAGACCAAGCACTTTTCTGTGTGTGTGTGTGTGTGTGAAGATGGGACTAGAACTCACAGCCTCCTGGGGATTGGCCCAAAGTCACCTGTTGGCTTTCATGCCTAAGGCAGGACTAGAGTTCACAGCCTCCTGGTGAACTCACTGGGAGACGGTGAGTTCTAGTCCTGCTTTAGGCAGGAAAGCCAGCTGGGTGATTTTGGGCCAGTCCTCCTCTCTCAGCTCAACCCACCTTCCCGAGAGGGGAGATAGGAGGAAGGTGTGCTGGATATGTTCTCATCTTGAGTCATTTGTAAAAGTAACAAGGAGGGGGGGGGCTATAAATCAATCAGCAAACTAGGGTGGGGAAGTCACCTGGCCCTGCGGGAATCGCCCACAACCGTCCCCAGGCAATGAGCTTCTCCTTCTGGGCTGAAAAGGCTCCCCTGGATCTTTTATTCACCTGATGCAGAGGACTGCACCCGGGGCATCCTCCTGCAAGGGTCACACTTGCCCCTCAAGCCCCCCTAGCTCTCACCCCGCACTTGATGTTCTGGTCCGCCTACAGGAGGAGCGGCAGGCGGCCGATGCGAAACTGCTGAAGCTGAAGCTGCAGGCTAAAGTGAAGGTGGCCAACCTGAACAAGCGCATCGAGGAGCTGATGGCCCAGGGAGGGGCAGCCCCTGCCGAGGGGCTGCTGGAAGGGCCCCCGCCTCCTGTCCAGGTGAGCCCCCTCCCCTCCGCAGGGACTAAGTCACCATCTCCAAGCGGTGCGGCCTAAACGCCCCATATGGGACAAAGGAGTGTCTCTCCTGCAGATCAGCTGTTCCTACTGATGTCTTTCCTGGCTTCTGCGCTCTGGAGAGAGGGTCCCAAATAAGCCACATGGGTCCTTCCTGCCCAGAGACCCCCTGCCCACTTCCGCTGGCAAACTTACTCCCTTCCGATAACACGTGGATCCAGGGGCGCTTGGCCTAAAACGTGAAAACATTTAAAAAGTCCAGGGCTGCCTATCGTCGATAGATTATACGCCATTAAGTAGAAAAGAGGGGGAGGAAAATAGGAAAGAAAATAACAGTATATATTCAAAAGTAAGCTACAAAGGGGGGGGGGGAACATAATCAGAATAGATTTGAGAAGGGAAGGGAACAAGAAATGATATTCAACTATTTTTGGGTCTGCAAAAATACCACCCTAAGAAAATAAAAAGTAAGAGTTGGAAGAGACAACTAAACAATAGAAAAAGAAAGGAAGAGAGGAGGAGAGGAGAGGAAGAGGAGGGAAGGAAGGTAGAGGTGGGAGGGAGAATGAGAAAAGGATAGAGGGTAGGAAGGGGAAGAGGAAGAGAAGAGTAGGGGAGAGGGAAGGGAAAGGAGAGGAGGGAGGGAGGAAGGAAGTAGAGAAGGGAGGGAGAAAAGAAAGAGAAAAGAAGGTGGTGTCAAACAGGAGGAAGGGATGGTAAACAAAGCAACCCAAACGGTCGTGTTATAACCCTGTAAATGGAAGGACAAATGCATAAGAAAAGAGCAATAACGATGTGAATGTATACCTATAATTGTATAGAGAGAACAAAAAAACCCCCCCAAAAAAGTCCAGAGCTGCCTAAACCTCCTCCAAAAACTCCGGCTTCTCTTCTGCACCATCAGGGTGACCACAGCCTGAGCGAGGGGACGGCGGACGAGACGGGCACACTCCGGAGGCAGCTCCAGGAGCAGGAAGAAGCGATGAGGGAGCTCCGAGGGAAGCTGGAGGAAGCGATGGGAAGACTCGCCGATGCCCAGGACCAGGTGGGGAATCCGCGATGCCCATCTGGGCTTTTTTGGGGGGTGGGGGGAGAGGGGGGGGTGTTCTGACTTCTTGGGATCTTCTCAGGCTAATATTGGCAAGGGGAACATAATACCAACGGCTGTAAGTTATAGATTTCTAGGTGTTTTCTCTTCTCCTGTGGAATTCCTATAACTTGTCCAGCATTGCTTTGGCATTTCCGTACACCGTTTGAAATTGTGGTCCAAAGTTGTCTGCTAAGGCATGTTGCCAGTTTTGGTCTTGTGGTTAAGGCGCCAGGGTAGAAAGCAGGAGAATGGGAATTCTAGTCCAGCCTTAGGCATGAGAGCTGACTGGGTGTCTTTGGGCCAACCACCAGGAGACGGTGAGTTCTAGTTCTGCCTTAGGCATGAAAGCTGGCTGGGTGACTTTCTACCAATCACCAAGACACAGGGAGTTCTAGTCTAGGTGAGGCCAGGTGACGGTGCCTTGAGGCTCAGCCGGCTGAGATGGTCAGCCAGTTCCAGGCCGTGATGCAGCCCCACAGGAACGAGGCCCTCTGGCTCTTCCCCACCAGCGGTGCTTCGTCCGCCCAAAGCCCCACTCCAGGAGCCTGAAGCAGGCCCCAAGTTGGAATCTCTGCCCCCCTTCGACCCCCACAAAAAGACCCCAAAGGGGGAGACTCTCTGCAGCAACACAAGCGTTCATTGCACGTATCCATCCCAGGGGCTGTAGTTTGAGGACCCCGGATTTAGTGCAATAGAAAAAATGCAAGTAATTTTTCTGTGGACCAACAAACTTTTCTCACGGCCCACCAGTTGCTGACTTCTGTCCTAAGTCCCCCCCCCCCCCATTATAATCCCCTTATATTTCCTTCTTCTCTCCGCAGATCAGCTCCCTTCAAAGGGAAGTGCTGGAGAAAGAGACACTCTGCGAACAGCAGGCTCTCCAGCATCAGGCAGAAATCCACCAGGTGGAGGTCTGGTCGGCCCACGAAGCAGAAATCCAGCAGGTGGGTTGGCTTCGGGAAAGCTGCCAGAGATTGACAGACAGCCCTCGACTGGCCACGGTTCAGTTAGGGACTGCTCAGAATTACAATGGCACTGAAAAAAGTGACTTACGGCCGTGTTTCACACCTACGACCGTTGCAGCATCCCCAGAGTCACACAAAATTCAGGGGCTTGGCAAAGGACTCAAAGTTATGACGGGGTGCATGTGATCCCCGTTTGTGACCTTCTGATGAGCAAAGTCATGGGGGGGGGGAGAGGAAGCCAGCATTACTAACTGAAACAGCTGCAGCTTTGAACGGTCACTAAATGAACTGTCATACGTTAGTTGACTTCCAAGCATTTCATTTTAGCGACGGTTTGAAGTTCCAGTGGCCCTGAACAGGGGACCTAGGAGTAATCCTCGCACTTACGACCATAGGATGGTCACGTGATCAAAATCTGGGTCCTTGGGAAAGAATCAAAATTCATAGGCTTGGCAACTGGCTCATATTTATGACGGTCGCAGTGTCCAGGGGTGTCACACAATCCCCTTTTGCGACCTTCTGACAAGCAAAGTCAACGTGGGAAGCCGGATTCGCTTAACGACCAGAGTTATCAACTGCAGTGATTCACTTAACCACGGGGGCAAGAAAGGTTGAAAAAATAGGGCAAATCTCGCTGAACAGCAGAAGTTTTGGCCTCGTCCGTCGTAAGCCGAGGACTCCTCATATTTCGCCAGAGCAAAACCAGCAGTGAGAAACCTGTATTTTGGTCTTGTGGATTTTGAACCTGGGCCTTTTGGGGTCTCTCTTTCTCTCCCCCCCCCCACCAGAATCTGAGGCAGCTGCAGCGAAAGGTAGAGGAGCAGGAAGAGGCTTTGCTCGGCCGGACACAGGTGGTGGAATTGCTGCAGCAGGAACTGACCGTCACTCAGGAAGAAAAGCAGGTATCGCCTTCAGGTTTCCTGGCATAAATCACATTTTTGTTGCCATTTATTGCGTGCTAAAACTTCCCAGGAGTCGCTCTCGATTTCCTTAAAAAAGTGCACGCACCCAGGGGCAAAACTCGTTCCTGACTTTTAAATAAAGCAAATCAAGTTTTTAACATTAACGTGTGGCCAGGGAAAAAGAATTTAAGACTTTGTTTTGAAAACCAGAAGCTGTAAGGAAGAAAAAGAGACAGAACTGGGGATTTATGGATTCGAGGATTAGGAAAGGGTTAAAGGAGAAAGAGGTGGCAATTCCTTGATGCAAAATAGATAGAACCAAAATTCTATCTATTCTTCCTTTTTTTTAAAAAAAAATCCCTTTTCTGATTTTTATATTAGATTTCTTTTCATTTTTAAAAACACTTTTACTGTCATATAAAAATCTCTTTTTAAGAGAAAATCTCTTTACCTTAGAGTAGGGGTCCGCAAGTCTTAAAGTTGCCAAGTTTGAAGACCTCTGCATTAGAGGCACAGTTCTCTCTGGATTTGCAACTTTTATGCACAAAGCTCCCTTTGTCAGGGTTCCAAATAGCATCCAAAAGTAAATCAGAGTCCGAGGCAAAGGATTCCTCAAAGTTCTGATTTATGAAGAGAGCCATGTTGGCACAACTGGGGAAACTCGAATCCGAAAGCTTCCTGGTTTTCCCCACCCAGTTGAAAGTTCAAGATCTTGCCCCCACACCCACAAGTCCATCCCGTGGTCCAATCTCCTACTGCCACGCTGGTAGCTTCCACCCATCCAGTTCCGGTCAGGCTCAGAGGTGTAGAGAACAAAAGATGACCTTGGCTTTCTAGAAAGAATGTTGTTATGGCTACATAGCATCTCACGCCGTACAATCCCCCCTCCCATTTTCCCACAATAGAAAATGCCTAGTAGGATAATATAAAGTGTGGCAGGCCAGAGATCCAAAAGGAAAGATGGCTGCAGGCCTGATGCCCTTCGTCTACCCCCAGATACCCCACCTGAGCTCCTGAGAACAAGAGGGGGAAATGACTGATCCCCACCCCCAAATTCCTCTGCTGTTGTCCTCAATGAAGATGTCTCCACGCTTCTGTCTTTCTCTTCCTTAGACTCTCCTGGAGAAGTTGCAAAAGGCAGAGGCAGAGCTGGACACCTCCAGAAGCACCATGGCTTCTGCTCAGGAGGAATCCGAAATCCTGGTCCAGAGGCTGGAGCTGGAGCTGGCCGAGCAGAGGACGGCCTTGCAGCAGAGCCAGGAGGAGGTCCAGGAGCTGAGCCAAGAGCTGGCCCAGGCGAGAGCAGCCCAGGCCGAGCGGGAGCAGGAGAGGCAGGCCGAGGAGGCCAGGCACGCCCTGGAGGTGGCCGAGAAGAACCAGGAGATGGTGGAGCTTCAGAAGGCAGAGCAGGACCTCCATGCCAGCTACGAGGCGGTCCAAGCGGAGAACGCCCGGCTGCGGCAGAGGGCGGATGTGCCACCGGAGAGCCCGCCTGACGACGCTTCTCTCCCACAAGGTCAGAGGGAAAAAAAACATCTGTAAGGAAGGATGAAAGTAACAGAAGGAAATATTTGTAGCTCAGGGTTGAAATGTGAGGTCTTCGGTGCTCTCTGAGCTTGGTGGTTCTCTTGGAGACGTTTTATAACCCATCTAGGGAACATCATCAGTGCTGGAAGGGAGTGGGGTTTCCAGAGAGGAGAAGGAGAAGAAGGAAGGAAGGAGGAAGTGGAGGGCTCTGGGTTCCTAGTTGCTCTCTGAGCTTGGTGGTTCTCTTACTGCCCGGGTTCTGCTTATCTCGGCTTGTGAGGTGTGTCTCTCTGATTCCACTCTGGGGGGGGGGAGAAAGCTCATGTTGTGTTTTCTGCCCCAGGCGAGACCCCTGAAAGACCCCCGGAGCTCGTCTCGTCTCACCCAGAACTGGAAACAGCTACAGTCCCGTCTCCTCCCCCAAGCCAGGTAATTCTTTCTATAAATTAGATTAGAACGCCCCCCCCCCCCCTTCTTAATTCTCTTCCGGAAGGCTCCTGAGACCTGGTCCTGCCTGGGGAAACCAGAACAGGAGGAAGCCCATGAAATGGTTGGTGTGATCAGTGGTCACCGGGGGTGGGGGGTGATTTTATACTATTTATACTATTTTAATTTATTTGAGTCTTTTTGTTAGTTTTATTGTTTTAAATGTGGCTTTATACTCTGCAAGCTGCCTTGAGTCACCTTGGGCGAATAGGCGGCAATATAAATTCAATGAATAGATAAATAAATAAATAATGGATAAATAGATAAATAAATAAATTAATAGATATAGATTAATATATAAATAAATAGGTATAGATGAATAGATAAATGGATAGATAATAGATAAATAGATATAGATAGATAGATAAATAGATAGATTGATAAATTGATATAGTTGATAGATGATAGAAAGATAAATAAATGTATAAATAGATATAGATAGATAAATAAATAAATAGATACATATAGATATAGATAAATAGATATAGATAAAGAGAAATAGATAAATAGATAGATATAGATAAATAGATAAATAGATGATAGATAAATGGATAGATATAGATAAATAGATAGATGATAGTTAGATGATAAATAGATAGATAATAGATATAGATAAATAGATAAATAAATAGTTAAATAGATGATAGATAGATAGATAGATAGATAGATAGATAGATAGATAGATGATAGATAGGATAGATGATAGATAGATAGATAGATAGATAGATAGATAGATAGATGATAGATAGATAATTAATAGATAGATAAATAGCTTTGCAGAAGAGGGGGCAAGGCCAAGTTTCCTGCCAAGCGTCCGCAGGGGAGGCACTTAGTAAAATAAAGGGAAGGAAAGGAAAGGTAAATGTCTGTGGAGGTTCTCAGTCCTCCAAGTCAGGGGGGTCCCAAAGGTGGCTTCTTTTCAACAGGCAACTGGACTTCCTCGTTTGGGTTTGAGGACGTTTCGCTTCTCACCCCAGAAGCTTCTTCTGAGCGGATGGTGGGGAATTCAGAGCCAAAGAAGCTTCTTGGATGGGAAGCGAAACGTCTTCAAATAGAAACCAGGAAGTTCAGCTGCCTCTTTAAAAACCACTTTTGGGATAAGGTAAGGGAAGGTAAAATAAAACAAAATATAAAATAAAGAAATAGTGTAAAATACAATACGAAATAAAATACCTGCTTCTTGTAGAGGAATGACTCCTTAATTTCCTTCTTCCAGTCCAGCGCAGGCCAGACCCTGGAGGATCCCCTGCCGGCCCAACCGGACGGACAGCCCGATCTCCTGGAATCCTTTGCTGAGGAGAAGCAGCGTGATCTCTCTGTCCTGCTCCTGGAACTACAGGAGGCCCAGGAGGAGATCGCCTTCCTCAAGGGGCAGCTTCCCCTCTCCAGCAGCCCGGAGGCCGAAGCAGGACGTCCCCAGGGGAGCGATGGCGAAAGAGAGGGAGAAGGGGCCGTGGCCATCCAGAGTGACTCCAGCAGCAGCTCCTTGGTCACTGTAGACATCCAGGACTCTCCTTCTGCTCTGGGGCTGCTCTTGGGACCGGAGGAGAATGAAACCGCCCAGGGACCATCTCCAGACTCCCAGCTGCAGTCGCAGAAGATAGAAAAGTTGGAGCTGGAAGTCGCTGAGCTGCAAAGAAGGCAGCAGGAAGCCGTGGAAACCCACCAGAGAATCTTGGAGGAGAAAAGGGCTGAGATCCTCCATCTTGAAGAACAGGTGGAGGGCTCAGCCAGGGCCGCGCAGAGCCTGGACGCAGAACGGGACCAGCTCCTGTCCCGGCTGAAGGAACTCTGCTTCCTCGCAGAGCTGAAAGCTGAGCCGGAAGGCAGCCCTGCTCATCCGGAGCTGCAGCCGCTGCAGCTTCCCAGCTACGAAAGTGGAATCTCCCACCTGGGTTTGTTGAAGGAGCAGATCCAGAGCCTGAGGAATGAGGCCAAGTCGAAGGACGTAAAAATTGTCGCACTGCAGAACGACCTGGATGAAGCCCAGCGGCAACTCTCGGAGCAAGAGGCGGCCGGGAGGAACCTCCTCAGCCAGCTCCAGAAAGAGCAGCTGAACGGCCAAGCCCTTCTTGAACAAGCCCGGGAGGCTTCCGCGAAGGCCGAGGAGCAGTCCCAGGCTTTGGCCTTGAAGGAGCTGGAAGCCACCAAGCTGGCGGCGCTCCTCTCAGAAAACTCCCTGGAGGTGGAGAGGCTCCAGCAGGAGGTGTTGGAGCGGGAGCAGAGAATGGCCGAAGTCAGCGTGGGCATGTCCGACCGGATGGTGCAGCTCAACGAGGAGAAGTTCGTGCTGGGGAAAGAGCTGCAGAGCGCCATGGAGCAGCTGAGCGTCTTGCAGCAAGGGAAGGAGACCAGGGAGCAGGCGGTGGAGACGGAGGAGAGCCGGCCACTGGCGGAGGAGGAGGAGCTGCCCACCGATGAAGCAGCGGTGGAAGTCCTAAGGAAAGAGAACGAACTCGTGAGGAAGAAGCTACAGGCCGCTCTTCTCAGCAGGAAGCAGCTCCTCGGCAGGGTTCGCCAGCTGGAGCAAGGAGGAAGAGAAGGGGAAGAGCTTCTGGCCGAGAGCCAGGAGGGGGCGGCTCAGGAGAACGAAGGAGGTGGACCTCCCCCTGCGAGCCATAGTGGCCAAGGGCATCCCGTAAGGCGGGGCAGGGCTGCTTCCCTGGACCAGCTGCCCTCGGCAAAGGAAGCCACGTCGCAGGTCGCCCCTGGGGAAGAAGAATGCACGTGGCCACGGACTGTGATTGCAGAGCTGCAGCAGAGCCTACAGCAGAAGGAACTTCAGATCGATGCCCTGCAGGCTGAGCTCCAAGACTGCAAGTCGGCCCCGGTGGATCAGAATCGGGAGGGGTCCAGTTCAGCAGATTCCGGGGCAGGCGGAGCAAGCAGCAAAGCCGACCTTTGCCCAGAAGGAGGACATAAGGCCACCCAAGAAGAGTTCTTGGCGCTGGTCCAGGAGAGGGAAGAGCTCCAGAAGAAGCTGCAGGAAGCTTTGGTCTCGCGGAAGGAGACCATCAAGAAAGCCAAGGAGAAGGACCGTCATCATCGGGAGCTGCTAAAGCAGCAGAAGGATGACTACAAGTTGCTACAAGAGCGGTTTGAGCAGGAAAGCAGGGAGAAGGAGAACCTGCAGGATCAGCTCCAGGCGCTGTCCAAGGACCTGGAGACCTTGCCTCCTCAGGAACCTGCTGGAGATGCTTCTTCTGAAGGCCCAGCATCAGGGCTTGTGCAGGAGTTTGGCCAGGAGGTTGCTGAAGAACGGCCTTCCTTGCCGACTGAAGACTCTGTTGTGGGCCAGCTGAAGGCCGACTTTCAGAAGCTTCAGGCTGAGAAGAGAGACCTGGAAGCCCACCTCACGCGTCTGGAAGAAGAACTTGACAGGAAGTCTGAGAAGGCTCTGCTCCTCCAGGAACAGGTCGAGCATCTTCTTGCCGAAGCGGACGTGGCCAAAGCCGCCTGCCATCAGGTGGAAGCCAACATGGAAAGCCTGAAGTTGGCGTTGCAGGAGAGCCAGGAAGAAATGTCCAAGCAGGAGATGCTGAGATGCCACCAAGAGGAGAAAGAGCTCAGCAGCAGAGAAGAAATCCAAGGCCTTCGCTCCCAGTTGGCAGATCAAAATGAGTCCCTGTGTGGCCTCCAAGCCGAGTTGCAAGAGAAGGAGAACAGGATCCAAGCTTTGCAGAGAGAGTTGGACCAAGCTCAGCAGCTGCAGACCGAGCTGCAGGCAAAATCGGCAGAGGCCCAATCCAAGGCCCAGCTCCAGAGGAAGCTGCAGGCAGCCCTCATCTCCAGGAAGGAAGCCCTGAAAGAGAGCAAGGAGCTGAAGGACGAGTTGTCCAGTGCCAAGGCCGCTCTGGAAAGCACCTCTCTCCATCTTCACGAGGTAGAACTTCGGGCATCTGAGCTGGACAAGGAGAAAGGGGCCCTGTTGGAGAGACTGGCGACCCTCAAGGAAGAGCGGGACAAACTCATCTCCGCGGTGGACAACGCCTTGGTGGAAAACCAGAACGTGTCTGGTTCCTGCGAGAGTCTGAAGTTGGCCCTGGAAGGGGTGACTCAGGAGAAGACAAGGCTGGAGGAGGAAATGGGCTTGTTGAAGGAAAGGCAGGTGCAGGGGCTCTCCGAGTGGCGAAGGAAGCATGAGGAGCTGCAGAAGGAGTATGAGACACTCCTGCAGTCGTATGAGAATGTCAGCGGTGAGGCCGAGCGGATCCAGCGGGTGATGGAGAGCGTCCGGCAGGAGAAGCAGGACCTCTTCCTCAGGCTCAAAGAGGTGGAAGCCGAGAAGAAGGACGGGGAAGATCGCCTGCAGGGAGCCGAGCAGGAGATGGAAGGGATGAGGGAGAAGATGAGGAAGTTTGCCAAGTCCAAGCAGCAGAAGATCTTGGAACTGGAGGAAGAGAACGAGCAGCTGAGGTTGGAAATCCATCCCGGGGACGGTAGACACGGGGGGACCAATTCTGCTCTTCAAGAAGAGCTGGAGACCTCCAAGAGGAATTGCCAGGCTCTTTCCGATGAGGTGAAAGCGCTGGTGGCTGAAAAGGACCTCTTGAAGCAGGAAATCCAAGACTTGAGGCAGACGTTGCAAAACAAGGAAGATGAGAGCAGCGCCCAAGAGGAGATGGTGGCCAGAAGCAAGGGGGTCAGTTCCACCCGGATGTCCTCTTCGGAGGAGGCGGCTGTGGAAGAAGGAGACCCAGACACGGGTTCTGAAATTCTCGCCACCGTCGCTCCGAGACTTGAGGACCAGAAGGAAGAGCTTAGCACAGCTGGCCCCTTGTGTGATGAAAGCGTTGGGGATAGTCAACAAATGGCGGATCTCCAGGAACAAATGGCGGCACTAGAAAATAAGAGGAAGGTAGCGGTAGAGGAAATGAATAAGGCCCATGGGGATTTGGAGGTCCTGAAGGAAGAGAAGAACCGCTTGGAAGGCTTACTGGCTGTGAAAGCCCAGGAACTGGACGATCTCCAAGAAAAGGCCGTCAAGATGGAGGAAGCTTGTGGGCAAACCAAGGAACAGCTGGCTGAGGCATTGAGGTTGAAAGAAGCTTTGGAAGCCGAGAAGGATGACCTTGAAGAGAGGCTGATGAACCAGCTGGCCGAGTTGAACGGGAGCATTGGGAACTACCAGCAGGACATGGCCAACCTGGAGAGCAAGAACCAGCAGCTCCTCAGGGAGGTGGAAGGTCTTCAGGGGTCCCTGAGCCGCTTGGAGGACGAGAAGCGGCATCTGTTGAGGGAGAAGCTCGAGGTAGAAGCCGAGAGGAAAGAGAGCGTGGAGAAAGTCAAGAGCGCCTGGAAGGAAGACAACGGCCGGACTCAGACGAGAGAACTTCAGGAGTTGCTGAAAGAGAAGCAGCAGGAAGTGAGGCAGCTGCAGAAAGATTGCATCAAAAGCCAGGAGAAGATCAGTGGCCTGGAGAGAACCGTCAAGGCCCTGGAGTTCGTCCAGACGGAGTCCAAAAAGGAGCTGGAGACCACCAAGAAGAGCGTGGCGGAGGCAGAGGAGAAGACCAAGAAGGTCCAAGCTGAGTTGGCTTCCTGCAGGGTCTTGTTGGACGACACTCAGAGCGAAGCTGCCCGAGTCGTGGCCGAGAGCCAGAAAGTAAAAGAGGACCTTCAGACCACCCAGGCTCAGGTCAGGGGTCAGCTGAGTCAAAAAGACAAGGAGCTGTCGAGACACCTGGAGCAAGAGAAGGCCAAGCACCTGAAGGAGGTCAGGAACATGGACGAGCGGTTGGAGGCCTTGCGGAAGAAGCAGGAGTCCGCGGAGGAGTCTGCGCGAGACCTCCAGGCATCCCTGCGCCAAAAGGACCAGGAAGCCAAACAGCTTCAGGGCAACTTCAACCGCACCTTAGCCCAGCTGGCGGCCTTCACCCGAAGCATGTCCTCCCTGCAGGACGACAGGGACCGGGTGATAGACGAGTCCAGGCAGTGGGAGAAGAAGTTCAGCGAGGCCATTGAGAAGAAGGAGCAGGAGCTCTCTGCCCGAGAAGAGGCTTGCGCCACCTTGCAAGAGCAGGCCAAGAAGATGGCGCTCCAGGTGGAAGATCTCCAGGGCCTCGTGGCCAGGTAAGATGGGCGTTGACCCCTTCCGAGGCTCCCTGGCACTTTTTCAGAAGTAGAGCATGTGAGCCACGGGGAAGGACAAAGATCTCCTCACCCTCATTTCTTCTGTGCCCATTTTAGTGTGGGAGCTGTGGCACAGCTCACTGTAATGCAGTGTTTGCCAACCTTGGCGGCTTGAAGATGTCTGGACTTCCAGCTCCCAGAATTGGTCTCTACCTACCAATAGAAGGGAACAGTTGTAGCTCAGGGTTGAATTGTGGGGTTTTTGGTGCTCTCTGAGCTTGGCTATTTTCCTGCAGACATTTCATGACCCAACTAGGTTACATCATCAGCCCTAGAAGGGAGTGGGGTTTGTGGAATGGACCAGAAGAAGGAGAAGGACTGCGGGATCCATGGTGATCCCTGAGCTGGTTTTCTTGCAGATGTTTCATGACTCAACTAGATCAAGATCGTTGGTACAAGATTCTAGCCCTGGTGATGTTCCCTAGTTGGGTCATGAAACGTCTGCCAGAAAACCACCAAGCTTCAGAGAGCACCAAGGACTCCATAATCCTCTTCCTCCTCTCCATAAACCCCACTTCCTTCTAGCACTGATGCTGTTCCCTAGTTGGGTCATGAAACTCCTGCAGGAAAATAACCAAGCTCAGAGAGCACCAAAGACCTCACAATTCAACCCTGAGCTACAACTATTCTCTTCTATTGGTAGGTAGAGACCAGAGGTGGGATTCAGAAGGTTCTGACCAGTTCTAGAGAACCGGTGGCGAAAACTTTGAGTAGTTGGGAGAACCGATAAATACCACCTCTGACAGGCCCTGCCCCCATCTATTCTCTGCCTCCCCAGCCCCATCTGATTGGGAGGGAATGTTGGTTTTGCAGTGGCAGGTTCCCCTGCCACGCCCACCAAACCACACCATGCCCACCAAGCCACGCCCACGGTGCTTCTGCCAGCAAAAATGGAGTTTGGGTTCTGTGTTTGCTGGCAGAGGGTTGCAGGAGGCCGTTGCAGCCGAAATCTGAGCTCAGGAGCCCATTTTCACTGGCAGAGTGCTTGGGCCACCACAGGAACCCCCAAAATAAGTGATGTTGAGTTGGCCATGCCTTCAGGCCATGCCCCCCCCCCCCTCCGGCACGAGGTTAAACTCAATCCCGATGCAGCCCTCAAATTGAGTTTGACACCCCTGGTACATGGGCTCTTATCAGATTCTGCCATTTCTGCTTGCAGCTTGGAACGCAGCCAGTTGGCCCAGGAGTCTCATGCCCAGAAGGAGCTCCAGCACCATCAAGAAGAAGTCGGGTCACTCCAGGAGGAGAAGCGCAGGCTTGGACTTCAACTGGACGAGGTCCAGCGGTTCCTGAGCGAATCCCAGAGGCAGGTTCTCCAGCAAGAGGGAGAACTTGGGTCCCTGAGAAAGCAGCTCGCTGATCTGCAAGCCTCCTTTGAAGACTGCGACCGAGCTCGTCTCGAGGGCTCAGAGACGGTGAAGAGCCAGGAGGCCAGTCTTCAGGACTGCAGGTTGAGTCTGGAGCAACTGGAGGCCGATCTGCGGGCTTCCAAGGAGCTGACGGAGAGACTCCACAACGAGATGAGCCACAAGGAGCAGAAGATTGTCCGTCTTGTGGCTGCCAAGGAAGAGGCTGTAGCTGAAGCCTTGTTAGAAACCCAAGAGCAGCACAAGGAAGACCTGAAGGAGCTGGAGAACCAGGTGGCCAAGGCCGAAGTGGAGAAGGTGGCCTTGGAGGCCGAGAAGGCAAAAGCTCAGGAGAAAGTGAACAGCCTCACGGAGAAGTTGAAGAACATCTCCGAAGAGAGCAAGCAGCACAAAGCTCAGCTAGATGCCTTCACCAAGTGCATGTCTTCCCTGCAAGATGACCGGGACAGAATCCTGGAAGACTATCGGCAGCTGGAACAACGTCACCTGGCCGCCATTTTAGAGAAGGACCATCTCATCCAAGAAGCGGCCTCGGAAAATAACTCCTTAAAGGAGCAACTTCGGAGCCTCCACGGACAAATGGACGACCTGCACGCGGAGAATGCCAAGTTGGATGCCGAGCTGGTCCGGTATCGCCAAGACCTGAACCAAGTCATCTCCATCAAGGACACTCAGCAGAAGCAGCTCCTGAAGACCCAGATGGACCGGATCCAGGCCCTGGAGAAGGAGAAGGCGGGGGTGGAAGGCCAGCTGCGAGAGTCCGAGCTTAGCTTGGCCAACCTAGAGCGAACTGCGGAGGCCCTGCAGCTGGAGAAGCAGGAGCTGGGCCAGGAGGTCAAGGCTCTCAAGTCCTCCCTCTCCCAGTTGCAGGACGAGATGCTGGTTCTGCGGGAAGGGGGTTCCGCGCTGGAGCTGCAATTGCAGCTGCAAGAGAAATCGGATGAAGTCCAGAGTTTGGGTGGGCAGCTGTCGCGGGCCAATCAGCAGGTGGCGGGCCTGGAAGAGGAGCTGGCTGACCTTCACCAGAAGTTGCAGGAGGCGGAAGCCGAGATGAAGAGAGAGCTCAAGAGCTTCCGCCATGACACCGGGCTCCTGCGGAACGAGACCGAGACCGCCGAGGAACGGGTGGCAGAGCTGGCCAAGGACCTCTTGCAGATGGAGCAGAACCTCCTGGCGGTCACGGAGGAGAACCAGGACCTGAAGGCCCAGATCCAGTCCTTCAAGAAAGCCATGAGTTCTCTCCAAGACAGCTGGGACCAGTCTCATGAAGAACGGCGCACCCTGGAGAAGAAATACGCAGCAGACCTGGAAGAGCAGAGGCAGCTGGTTCAAGGCCTCCGCCAGGAGAAGCTCCACGCTCAGGAGGTGCAAGCAGCCCTGGAGAAGCAGAAGGACGGCCTGACCTCCGAGCTCGCCGCTCTCCGAGACGCAGCGGAAGAGAAGGGCTTCTCGGAGAAGCTGGAGAAGCTCCAGCAGCAGCTCCAATCCAAAGACTCGCAGCTCGCTGGCCTCTCGTCGGAGCTGGAGAGGGCCTCTAGCCAAGTGAAGGGCTTCTCCCAGGCCTTGGCCAGCCTGCAGGCCGAGCGAGACCGCCTGCTGAGCCAGGTGGACAAAACCCGCAAGACGGAGGAGGTGAAGCTCCAGTCGGCTGCCAGCGTCTCTTCCAATCTGGCTGAAACGTCGAGGCTCAAGAAGGCCCTCTCCTCCCTGCAGAACGACCGAGACCGGCTGGTAAGTCTTGAGTCTCTGCTGTGGTGCTCAAGGAATACAGAATGAGAGAGTCCCGGAGAAACAGGGAAGCCCTGGGGAAAGTTCCTGGAAGGATAAAAGTAAATACTCTGAAGAAAAGTTACAATAATCACAAAAACAGGGGAAAAAAAAGAAGTTAGGAGAAAGGGGGAAGAAGGACAAAAATGAATTAAAAGTGGAATTTTTGAGAGCCCAAGAGAAAATGGTTAAAAGAGAAAGAAAGGAGAAAAGAGTTGCATTAATACCGTGTTTCCCTGAAAATACCACCTGTCCTGGGAATAAGGCCATGCCACACTTTTCTGGTGGGCAAAAATATAAGCCCTCCCCCACATATAAGCCCCCTGGACAACCCCCAACTCCGGCCAGGCACAGCGCCGCTCACCAGCCTAGCAGTATCCCGAAGGTGCCAAGCCGCAGGAACCTGGGGGGAGACAAAGGTGATTGCGTTGCTTGGCGCCTTCAGGATACAGCTAGGTTGGTGAGCGGCGCTGTGCCCAGCTGAAGAGGGGGGTTGCTGGGCGGCTGCTCTCTTGCGAGGGGGCTCCCAAAGTTCCAGGCACAGCCTCAGGGGCGAATGGCTGTGTTGTGCTCTCGCAGCAGCGCAACACAACAGCCATGAAGTGAGCACGCTCACCAGCAGCCACCCGGCAAGCCCCCTTTGCAGCCGGGCAAAGCGCCATTCACTGACAACACTTTGTTCCTATAATAACTATGATTTGTATTAAGAAATAAAAAACCTTGAATTAAAAAAGGAAGAATAGAGTTGGGAGGGGCCTTGGAGGTCTTCTAGTCCAACTGAAGCAGGAAAACCGATGCCATTACAGATCAATAGTTATCCAATCTCTTCTTGAAAGTTTCCAGTAATGGATCCCCCACAATTTCTGGATTCCAGCTGTTCCACTGTTTGATTGACTAATTAACAGGATAGCAAAGTTGGAAGGGAACTTTGAGGTCTTCTAATCTAACCTCCTGCTCAAGTTTCTCCTCAGTTCCAGGTTGCTTCTCTCCTTGATGAGTTTCCATCCATTATTTCTTCTCCTGCCTTCAGGTGCTTCGGAGAAGAGGTGGACCCCCCCCTCTTCTGTGGGGAAGCCCTTCAAACAGTAGAACCCTGCTATCCTATCGCCCCTTCTCTTTGTTGGAGTAGACATACCCAATTTCTGCAAACTTTTGTGGAGATCTTTGTATGGGGTCCTTGGTGGTCTACTAGGTGGCATCTTCAAGCTCTGATGATGCTACCTAGTTGGGTCACGAAACGCCTGCGAGAAAACCTCCAAGCTCAGGGAGCACCAGGGCCCCCTCCGTTCAATCCCGAGCGGCTACAGGTGCTCTCTTCGGTTGAGATCAGGATCGTCGGTGGGTGATCCTTGGCCTGGTTTGGTCCCAAGGAGTCGATCTCCTTGGGAGTCTTGACAAGCAAGGTCCTCCTCTCCTCTCCTTCTCCAGCTGGTGGAGCTGAAGAACCTGCAGCAGCGGTACCTCCAGGTGGGGGTGGACACGGCCGAGGTGGCCCGCTTGAAGGCCCAGCTCCAGCAGAAGACGCAAGAGACGGAGCAGCAGCAGGAGCTCTTCCAGGAGAAGCTGAGGCAGGAGAGGGCCTCCTGGGAGCTCCAGCTCCAGCAACTCAAGTGAGGCCATGCAGGGAGACCCCCACCTTACAACCTCCGGGGGTGGGGTGGGTGGGGGGGGCACGGATTTCTTATCTCTCTAAGCAAGGCGGTTTTTAACTGAGTCATTCCTGGCTTTGCAACCTGTTTTGCCCCGGTCGTTAAACAAAGCATTGCAGTTGTTAAGTGAATCACGTTTTCCCCACTTTCACTTCGGGGCTTGTTTTTTTTCAGGGAAGAAAAGGCGGCCTGGGAACAGGGCAGGCAGCAGAGACCCCCCAGCACCCAGGGGGCAGAGAAGCAGCCCCAGAGAGAGGTGAGTGGCTCCCCCTGGAGGACAGGAGGGCCATGCAGTGTATTGGCTTTTAAAAAGTTTTATTACTTTACTTTTTAATTTTATTTTATTGTTTTATTTCATTTTTTTATTTTTTTATTTTTTATTTTGTTTTACTTTGCTTAATTTTTTATTTTATTTTTATTGTATTGTTTATTTGATAAATTTACGCACTGCCCATCTCTCCCCCGGTGGGTCGAGACGAGCTTAAACAGTCTAAACAGGACGTTATATAAAAGGTTAAAACAGCCTGTATTACACATGAGCTAAGCTAATGAGGAAACCAGAGCAGCAGCTTCTTCTGCACTAACCCAAGTGGCGAGGTGTCCGTGGCCTGGTCCAATGGCTGAGCTCTTGAAGGCTCTGCTCCGCTCTCTTTCAGCTGGCCCTCCCGTGGCAGTGAGAGGGTTAAGTGGTCAGTCAAGGTATTCTACCCACAAGACGCCCCTCATGGATTCCTGATGTTTTTATTCGGTGGCATTTGATATTTCCTTCTCCTGACCCTGCTGATATTTAGTGGTATCGGTAACAATTGACCTTCCTTTAAACTTGGGCTCATCTCTCCCCCTCCACCCCCCCCCTTAATCTTAAGAAGACATTTTGCAAGATTATCTTACTTGTAATTATCTAGGATGCTAAAGTTTATGTTTCTTTTTTTAAACCGTATTTTGCTGGATGTCACCCTGCAGAGGCTGGGCTGGCTTGTTCACATAAGACCCAAAGCAGGAAATGGCTTTAGCACACTTACAGCCCTCCCTCAAACACAACTCCCCCCGCCCCCGCCCCCCAACCGCACAATCTGTATACATGCTCTTAGCGTCTGTCTCACAACGTTTGGCCTCTGGACCACAACTCCCATCGTTCTGTGTGTCCTGAGAAGGTTTAGAAGCCACCTACGAACCGTCCCAGGACAGAATGAGTCATGGGAGGATCTTGTTGGGCAAAATGTGGGCGGCAGCTGACTGGGCCTTTCCACAGGGGTCTTCGGGGACGACCGGCTCCGGCAGAGACACATCTGGCCAGATGGCATCCACGGAGGACCTCCAGGTCCAGCTTGGGAGCAGCTTGAAGCACCTGCATCAGAAGGAGCTACGTATGCAGCAGCTGAACAACAAGGTGGGGCAGAGATCTGGGGCAGGGAGGTCTTTTCCAGGGGGCTAACTGTGGGGAGAGGATGTTGTCCCTTCTGGGAAGCTGGCTATCTCCAGTCCAACCTCTCGTGGTGGTTCAAGCATCTTCTGGATGTTGGGCTTGCCTTGTGCTCTGAGTCTCCAAACGTGGCAACTTGAATTCTTATGTTATGCCCCCATCGGAGCCTGAATATGGGGAGGAAGACGAGCCGGAACTGGAGCAGATGGAGATCCGAGGGGGCGGCTTCGTTGGCTTGGGAGGAAAATGGGGAGGAGCAGGGCCAGTCAGGCCAGGGCCTTTCAGCATTGGGGCGGCTTGTAGGCAGGGAGGAAGGGGTGGAAAGGATGACCAAGAGAGGCTAAGCAGTGAACATGAGAGACAGAGCTCAGGCGAGGAGCAAGGGCAGCCCCCTCCTGATCCAAGAGCACGGAGAGTGGAGAGAAGGCGAGAACAGCGCAGGCTGATCAGACTACTCGGGAGGAGAGCGGGGACTGAGATTTAAGGAGACGCTGTGGGGAGGGGTGTTTGTTGGGAGCAAGCACTGAATTCCTGGAGTACTGAGTGCTGACGTTTGAACTTTCCTGGGTCCCTTGCATTCTTTCTGGATTTCTGGATTAATTGCCTTGCTGCTTTGATTCCTGGATTCCCAGATGTGCCCTGCTAGATTTCTTGCTTTGCAGCCGTGGTGCTCATAACGTTGGGCTGGAGTACTTGCAGCTAGAGACTGCTGGAGGGGTGTGTGTGTGTTTGTGTGTGTGTGTGTCCGTCTGTCCACTTTGCTCTGGGACTTGCCAGGAACATGGAAGCGTTTGGGGCAATTTGGAGCAATAAAGGGACGACTTGAACTGCCACCTGCCTTTGTTGCCTCTGTGCTGTGCCCCGTGTCATCACAACTTGTGGACTTCAACTCCCAGAATTCCCCAGCCAGCTATGAATTCTGGGAGCTGGAAATCCACAAGTCTTCAAGCTGCCAACTTTGAGACTCCTCCTCTTTTAAGTCATGGCTTCTTTTAGGCGTGGTTTGTTGAGGGCCCCCATCAGTTGGGGGGGGGAGGTGTCGCACTGAACTCACACCCAACGCAGCCAATATCCTCACGAACATCTGTCAATCTAGCTAGCTTACCTTCAGGCCTCCATTGGGGTGTTTTATGCTGTTGGGTGGGCTCTGAGAACACTCCCCCCACCTCTCTCAGCCTCCATCCTCTGGCTCATCTCTCCAGCTCTCGCAGGTCTTTGAAGAGAAGAACGCGCTCACCCTCCAACTCCGGGGGAGCAGCCGCAGCCTCCGCGACAGCCAGCAGCAGCACAGCGAGGCTCTGTCCCGTTGCGCGGCTCTTGAAAAACAGCTGCAGGAATGGCAGAGTCCCGCGAAGACCGTGGTGAGGCCAGGGAAGAGGGCCTGGGGTCCCCCATCTCATGGCCCAACCGTGTTCCACCCGGGTCAGGAAGGGCAGAGTGGGGAGGCAGCCTCGGGGATCCAGGCCTCTGCTCCTGCCACCCCTGTCCCCCCAAGGGGGAGAGAGAGATGGAACAGCTGCTATGCGCGTGGGGAAGGGGTCGCCGTTTTCTGCCCCATGCGGTGAGCACATCTGGTTTCCATGCGGCATGGGTTGCCTGGCGCAAACCGGGGGACCCTCTGGTCGAGTCTGTGCTGGGCGGACGGCAAAGGCAGATGAAGCAGAAGGGGGAGGGGGCAGTGGGAGTCCCATTTTCATGCTGGGTTTCTACCCTAGGGACCCCTCCTGACTGATGCCGCCCCGGGAGCCCCCCAGGAAAAAGACGAGGCCAACGCACGGGAGCTGCAGGAACTCCAGGCGCAGTGAGTGTGGTGGCAGAAGGAAATAACTTGGGGGTCCCTGGGCCGCTGGATCCCCTTCGCCCCAATTTTCCACCAGCCTTGGGAGTCTCTGTTCCAGCCCCCCGAGGCGTGACCCCAACGGAGGCATCAGGTGCAAGGAATCGGGGCCGGTCACTAATGGCCGAAGCAAACGGCTTTGTTGGCTTCAGCCTATCCAGGCGGTCCTCGACTTACAACAGTTCTTTTAGCGACTGTTCGAAAGTGACGACGGCACTGAAAAAAAAGGGACTTACGCCCTTTTTTAAACGCCACTCTTAGTGACACCTCCAGGGCCCCGCCCTCAAAATTCAGAGGTTTGGCAACTGACTCACATTTGTGACGGTCACAATGTCCCCGGGGGTCCCCGCGATCCCCTTTTGCAACCTGACTAGCAAAGCAAACAAGGGAAGCCAGTTCCAGCTGAACAGCCCTCTGACTAAATGAAGCCCTGAAGTGGGATTCGCTGAACCGACGTGGCGAGAACGGTCATAAGAATGGGGCAGAACCCGTGCCTCGCTTAACGATAGAAATGTTGGGCCCAGTTGTGTCGTACGTTGAGGACTGCCTTGTATTTGCAAGGATGTCCCTGGACTTCTTTCCTTTCCCCGGGAGCCCCCACGTGGAGATTCCCAGGTGATGGGCTGGGGGCTGCTTCAGGCTTATGCCGCTTGCAGCTATTCAAGGATTCAAAGCTATGTCCCTGCTTGACTCCTCCTTCCAGCCTGTCTGGCAAGTTCCCCAAGAGGAGGGTCTCTTCCCTTCTGCCTCTGATCCCAGCGACGTCCTTGTAGAGTCAGGGTCCGCTCTGGGGGCTGCTGCCCCCCCTTCTTTCTCACAGGGCCCCTCCTTCCATTTCCAGGCTCCTGGAGGCCAAGCACCAGCAAAGCCTCGCCAGGCAGGGATTGACCCAGCTTCAGCAGCTGCTGCAGGAGGAGCAGGAGAGGCGCCTGGCCGCTGAGGAGGCTTGCTCTGCAGCCCAGGAGCAGATGCGCAGGTGATGGATGGGGACCCCTCCCTCCCTCCCTCCCTCCCTCCCTCCCTCCTGGCGGTTCCGTCTGGGGGCCTCTGGGAACAGAGCAGATGAAATCCATTCACTCGATTGGTGGAGGGACCTGTCTTGTCACGGTCCCTTTCCTGGCCCTGCAGAGCCTTGGGAGGGTCTCCCGTCTCGGCCGCCTGCTGGTCTTGGCCCAAGGGAGGCGTTTCTGAGGCGGGTCCGTGAGAGGGAGGAAGGAGGCCGCCTGGTTCCTTCTCTGGGCTCCTCCTCAGGGGTCGGGGAAGGTCGGGCTGCGGCTGACGTGAAGGAGGGGCCCTTTGGGTCTCTGGGGAGCAGCCGGTGGGGGAGGCCGGGGGTCCTGATCTCCAGGCCTCTCCCCACCCAGGTTGGAGTTGGAGGAGACCAGCATTGCCATGCCTGCCAGCCCTGAACACGCCCGGCTGCTGGGCCCTGCGGAGAGCTCCTTCAGCAAGGTAAGGGGGCCCTGAGAGTGGAGGGTCCCCTGTGATGCCGATTGAGGAGGCAGCTCATTTTAGTTTCTCCTTTCTCCTTTTCCCACACTCCTTCCTTCTTTCCCTCCTTCCTTCCCTCCCTCCCTTCCATCCTGCCTCCCTCTTATATCTCCTCCCTCCCTCCCTCCCTCCCTCCCTCCCTCCCTTCCTACCTACCTATCTACCTACTTAGCAGTAGCACTTACATACCGCTTCAGTGTTTTGCAGCCCTCTCTAAGCAGTTTATACAGTATCAACCTCTTAACCCTCCCAATAATCTGCCTCCTCATTTTACCCACCTCGGAAGGATGGAAGGCGGAGTCAACCTTGAGCTGGTCGGGATCGAACCTGGCTGTGGGCAGAAGTCAGCCTGCAACACTGCAGTCTAACCTCTGCGCCACTTGGGTCCTCCCTCCCTCCCCCCTTCCTTCCCTCCCTCCCTCCCTCCCTCCCTTCCTCCCTCCCTCCCTCCCTCCCTCCCTTCCTTCCTTCCTTCCTTCACCAGCCCGGGGATCTGAGAAATAAGGGCTCTTCCTTTCACTCACAGACAGAGTGGAAAGTCCCAACTTCCCCTTTCTGGCGTGGACTGTCCCTCCACCATTGCCCCTTCCTTTCCCCCTCCCTTGGCGTCTGCTGGGCTGGGGTTCTGGGCTCGAACCGCCCACCTTCCCTAACCCCTCCTCTCCCCCCCACAGGCTCGAGGGGCCTGGGGTCTCCAGCGTGCCCTGCGTTCCCTCTTCTGCCCCCGGAGGCTCTTCTCCCTGCTGGCCACCGTCTACCTCTTCGGGATCCACGTGCTGCTTTTCCTTCACGCTGTGGGTCGCCTGTGAGAAGACGGGGGAAAATTGGAAGCCCGCCTGGGGGACGCTGCTGGCCTGGACGGGGACGGGGGACGGGGGGGCTCACCCCCGGCTCACTCCTGGCCTGGCCAAGGCGGCCAGAAGCCGAGCTCAATCCTGGCCAGTTAAAGGAGGCAACGGCCTTACTTGGCGGTGCAAGGTTTGTGCGGCTCCTTCCAGGGAAGTGCCTGGGCTCTCTGGGCCTCGAATGCCGGCCAAATCGGGGTTGGCAGCATCGTTGATTTGGGGAGGGGGAAAAGACGCCCACCTCCCATCTTTTTGGTGGCACTAATCATAATCCGCTAAGGAGGAAACCCAAATTCTGGGCCGGGGGACAGGTAGACTGGACTCCCTTCTGACTCTCGTTCAACACCCAGTTCTCTCTCTCTCTCTGCACATTCTGGGGACCAGCCCAGGGGGGAGAGGAGAGGGGGGAGGGGATGGGTCCGTGCAAGTGGCGGGCAAGGACGTGTGTTTCATACATGCACCTCCATTTGTGCGAGTGGTGGGCCACCCTCTGCCCGCGTTTGCTCGCTGCTCATACAAGTGGAGTGTTGGGGGGGCCTGTGCTGGCTGCTGACACAAGGGGGGACGCTTACACGCTCGCCCGCCAGTTGAGCCCAGCTCCGAAGGGCTCAAGGTCCGGCAGTGGGCTGCAGCCCGGGGGTTGGGGACCCCTGCCCTGAAGGAAGGGTGGTAACCCTGTTCTGGAGAGCCAAGTAAGGAGGAAACGTCCGAAGTCCCTGCAGCTGGGCAGATCCCAGAGCAGGAAGCCCCTTCCTGGGCTTGAAGGGGAAGGATTGTGGCTTATGGGCCAGGAGGTTCCCTTTCTGGCCTGGGATCTGCCTCTCGGACAGGGGCAGATGGGGGTCTCCTCCCCGTGGTCTGGGGGTGCCCTTTATCCCCTCCGGCCGGCCTTCTGGTTCTCTACCACCCCCTTTGTTGTGCAATAAAGATGTTTATTTTTCTGAGTGTCTTGAGTGCGAGTGGCGTTTTGTCTGAAGGTAATCGGGAGTTGATGGGGAGAGGTGTCTGCGTGCAAAAAGGTCATAAATTGGCTGTGACTCGCTTAACGACTTCCGTATGTCGAGGACTATGAGTAATAAATCATCTCCTTTCAACGATCCCGTAATCCCTTGCGGGGTGGATCCTGGGCAACTGAATGGAGCTAGCAGAGCATTTGAATGGCTGGATGCCCTTCCTGTCGCCAATGCAGAGTCTTGCTCGGCAGATATATATTCTCATTGTGTCCAGAGAGAAATATCTGCCTCTACCCAGGATCGAACCCACAGCCTCCTGGCGGTGAGGCGAGAGCTGCACCTCTAGGCCGCCACACCACTCCAGGACTACAACTAGTAAACGCTGGCTGGGGAATTCTGGGAGTTGAAGTCCACACGCCTTCAAGTTGTTGAGTTTGTGAAGGCCTGCTAGGGAGAATCCAGGGGTGAAATGCTACCGGTTTGGGCCGATTCATAATCATAATAACAACAACAACAACAATAATAATAATAGTTCCCACAATCGCACATCGCACAGTTGATCTTTGGAATTGGAGGTCATCTAGTCCAACCCTATTCCAGCAGGACATTGTTTAAGGGAGTTCCTGTCTTTTGACCCCCCCCCCAAGTTACATGACTACATAGCCACGCCCACCCAGTCACATGATTCCCACCAGGCCACGCCCACAGAACCGGCAGTTAAAAAAAAAAGATTTCACCACTGGGCGAATCCCCAGATCTCCAGCTGCAGGCCGTCCCTTGGGGCTCAGGCGTGTCCCCCCTCCGTTGGGGCGTCTCTAGATTGAGCGGAAGGAGGGAGGGGGGTGGCTTTGAAGTCTTGCCCCCCCCCCGACAGAGACATAATGGGGTTCCACTTGAATCGCAGGGAAACCCAGCTGGGGAGGCCTCTGAGCTTCCCCAAACGTTGATTCCCTGGGCAAAAGCATTGAGACAAACACTTAAAGCAGGAGAGGGCGTGCGTGCGTGTGTGTGTGCCCAAGCTTGGCCGCTTTAAGACCTGTGGGGAATTCTGGGAGTTGTTGGCATCCACAGGTGTTAAAGCAACCAAGCCTGGGCACCTGATGCAAAGGTGTTTTAAAAAAAAAGATTTGGGGTGGCTTGAAGCAATGTTGGGAATGAACTGACTGTGCTGGGGGGGATGGGGGGCTTTTTCACCTGTGGGACAGGTAACCTCTGCAGGCAAGTCCTACGCCCGGAATGGAGATCCTATGGCATGCATGCCTTCTCTGGCGCCCCAGCTCAGCTCCACCGTGCGTACGTGCATGCGTGCGTGCCTCCCTCCCCCCAGCTGATTTTCAGTTCTCTGTGGCGTGGTGCATGCAGGAGATGCAGGTGTATGCGCAGGGGTGGGGGTAATGCACATATACATGGGGGAGGGGGTTGCAGCATGTTCCCACCGTGCCCCATTTTTGTTCCCAGGAGGCTTCAGGGGGGCCTGCCAGGCCAAAAAAGGGCTGCGGGGGTCACATGCATGTGCTGGGGGGGAAGGGGAGCTCGGGGAGGGTCATGCGTGCATGCGCAGGGGTCAGGGTGCAGGGGGGGGTCACCCAACGACAAAAAGGTTAGCCATCCCTGCCCTATGCAGATGAGCACATTGGCTGTGAAGGAGCCCATTGTAAGCAGAAGGGGCTTTGGCGTTCCTTGGCGTGCTTCCTCATTATTATTTTATTTTTTGCATCGTCCCTCGAAACATTTCCTCTTTGGTTGGCTTCCGAACATGTGCAGAGTGCACTTCCTATGTATTCCTATTAAACGCATGTGTGCCATTCCTCCTCATTACGGAGCCACTCGAGGTGGCTCACGATGCCATTTTCTTTCCTACCAGAGGTTCGAAGGGCCAGTAGCCCTGAAGGATGCCCTCTGTGCGTGCTCAGACAACCTTTTGGAGTGTTGCAAGGGGATGCCCTGGCGGTGCCCATCTTGAGCCTTGAACAGCGTAGCAAGACTTGGAAGGGACCTTGGAGGTCTTCTAGTCCAGCCCCTTCTCAAATGAGAGATCCTGTAGTAGAGTAATAAGTACAACGCTCCTGCCCTGTGGCCTCTTTGGGAGCATGCAGGGATTCCCACCGCTCCCCACCCTTCGAGGGGGCTCAGACTTCCCCCCATGTGCTGGCTGGGCACAAATGACTTTCCTCCCCTCCCCCACAGGCCATTGGTTGTCTTCTGCTCTGATGGGCCCAGGAAGAAGAAGAAGAAAAAGACGAAGACGAAGACAAAGCTTCCCTATTTGGTGAACTTCAGGCAGGAACTGGGCTTTGCAAGTGAAACCAGGGGGGTGGGGGTGGGGGAAGAGAGGAAGCCGCACAGAGACGCTCCCAGAAGTGGAACGGAGGCTCCGGGCAAGGTAGGGAGGCTTGAATGCGCAGCGCATGGGGGCTGCTGGGCGCTTATGGGTGAGCGGAGCAGCTCTGGGTGGGGATGGAAAGTCAACCTTGCTTGCTCCAAAACTCCCGGTGGTCCTTTCCCACCTCTGGAGCTGGTGGGATCCGGGGAGGGTTCGAGAGGGTGGAGCAATTGGAGCCCTCTTGAGCAGTGGGAAGAGGCAGCCACGGGGGAGCAGATTTGCAAGAGTCGGAAGGGGCCTTGGAGGTCATCTAGTCCTGCCCAAGCAGGAGACCCAACACCTTTTCTGACAGATGTCAATCCAGTCTCTTGAAAGCTTCCAGGGACGAAGCTCCTGGAACTTCTGAAGGCAACTTCTGTTGCATGGGTTGATTGAGCGCAGGGGGCTAAAGGGACTGAAAGGACCCCCTCCCTTGGCTCTTGGGCTTTTGATCTCCAGAGGCTCTGAGCTTCCTCCCTCCCTTCCACCCTCCCTTCCTTCCTTCCTTCTTCCCTCCCTCTTTCTTTTTCTTTCCTAACTCTCTCTTTCCTTCCTTCCTTCTTCCTTTTTTCCTTCCTTCTTTAGTGTCCCTCTGTCTCTCTCTCTCTCTTTCTTCTCTCTCTTCCCCCAGTGGTGGAAAGCCATGCTGGGCCAAAATGTCCCTGCAAAGATGGAGACCCAACCGCTGCATTGCTGCCCCCTCGTACCCACCGATGGCCTTCTGGGCTTCCACAGGGCAGCACCTGGAGCCAGGTGGAAGGGATAAAAAAAGGACCCCTTTGAGATGGGGAGGCCAGCTGAGGTACCCAGAAAAGGGACCACCGCAAGGGCTGAGGGGGGGCAGGGAGGGTCGTCTGGCGGAAGTCGGGCCTCCGATGTTTTTCACCAGCGTTTCCTGGCTGCACTTTTTGCAAACTTTCAAATTCTTCAAAAGTTGCAGGAAGCTTCTTGCAGAGCTTTGAGACTGGTGGGGAGTTTATTTTATTCGTTTGTTTATTTATTTGTATCCCACTTTTTCAATTATGTTTACAAACCACATAAGGAACAGCAAACACGCCGTCCTCTTCCTATTCCCCCCCCCAAAAAACAACAATCCTGTGAAGTGGACCAGGCTGAGAGAGAGAGAGAGAGACTGGCCCCCGGTCACCCAGTCAGCTTTCATGGCTAATGCGGGACTTGAACTCCCTGCTCTCCCACTTTCTAGCCTTGTGTCTGGGTTGCTCGAAGCCCCAGGCGCTCTGATTATGGTTCCTGAGATCAACCTTGTATCCCTTGATTCTTTTCGACCAAAATCTGGGTGGGTGGGCTTAAGTAGAATCCAGCGTGACGTTGCTTGAAAATTATGGTATAAAGACCATGTGTGAAGGCATCTTGTTGGTGTCTGCAGTGGTGCTGTTGGTGTAGAGGTGAGGGCCAAGTAGACGTCTGGATGTGTTCAGAATACAGAAGGACAGAGTTGGAAGGGACCCCCGAGGTCTTCTAGTCCAACCCCTTGCTCAAGCAGGAGACCCTACACCATTCTGGACAAATGGCTGCCCAGTCTCTTCTTGAAAACCTCCAGTAATGGAGAAGGGAGGGAGGGAGGGAGGGAGGAAAGATAACAGCATAACAGAATAATGAAGTTAAGGGACCTTGGAGGTCTTCTAGTCCAGCCCCCTGCTCAAGCAGGAGACCTTGTACCATTTCAGACAAGTAGCTGTCCAGTCTCCTCTTTAAAATCCTCCAGGGATGGACACCCACAACTTCTGGTGGCAAGTTGTTCCACAGGTTAATTGTTCCCACTGTTAGGAAGTTTCTCCTTAATTCTAGGTTGCTCAAGGTCTCATTCCTGGGTTTTGCACCCAGTTGGTTTTCTTTTGGCGCGAAAAAGCCCCCCTCCCCAACCTGTCCTTGGAGAGGAGGGGCTTTGCACACCGGCTTCCACTTCTTGTGGCCCCGAGTGACCACAGAAAAAGCTGAATTGGCGCATGAACTCACAGAGATCTCAGCCGAAGAGCTGCATGTGCCGCGCAAGGCTTGCCACGGAACGATCGTTTCCGCTTGACTCGCATCCGGCTGACTGCAGGATGCTGAGCTGCGTTTCCATCTCCCACCTGCACCACCATTGCAGAGCGTGCAACCGTTTAAGGAAGGGGTCCAAGCCCCAAAGGGAGCAGCATATTGCGAGGGACCCACAGCCCAGGAAGGAGAAAAGGTGCGTTGTCAAAGGACGTTTCAGAATTTGTTTTCTCTCTCTCCGGTTTAAAGGAGGAGAGAGACTCGTTTTATTTATTTATTGTTAAAAAACGATATGAAGCCTTTATGTAGCCCCCCATCTTCTCGCTGGTCCTGGGAAGCTCCCCATCAAAAGTTAAAACAATTTATAAAACCATGTTAAAACTATAAAACTAAACCCATGAAATGCCAAATGGTTCCAATGCGCTGCTTTAGCAGAGTAAGGAAGATACTCAGAGAGGATTCACACCCTGGTCATTGTGTCTCTTTGCACTTCGACCATCAGGCAGAAGACATCAAAGCACAGCCAGCCGGACAAAGAGGTTGAAAGATAGTTTCTATCCTTGGGCTGTGAGGCTTTTAAGTACAACCACAATCACTCCATGCACACGCTAGGTTTTTTTCCTTTTCCTTTCTTTTTCGTTTCTGTTATAATTTTGCGCCAGTGAGGTTAAAACCAATTTCGTTCTATTTAAGTACAATGACAATAAAGACGATACTTATATACTTATCTCACCTTTTCTCAGCGCATGGGGGAAAGCCCCATGGAAGGCAAGGAGGGAGGGGGCCTGCTGGATTTTAGGGGGTGGTCTATGGGGGAGGGGCTGCCCCTGAAAAAGCTCCTATCGGGCGTGGCACAGTGATTCAGTGTTTAAGATGCTGGCTTCGCAGGTGGAAAGCTGGCAGCCCAGGTTCGAGAACAGAGCTCCGCATGACGGGGCGAGTTCTCGTGCTCACCTCAGCTCTTGCCAACCTGGCAGTTTGAAAATGCAAGTAGATAAACAGGTACTGCCACAAAGAAGAGGGAGTCAAACTATTCCAAGGCACCTGAGGGCAGAACAAGAAGCAATGGGTGGAAACTAATCCAGGAGACAAGCAACTTAGAACTGAGGAGAAATTTCCTGACAGTGAGAACAATTAATCAGTGGAACAGCTTGCCTCCAGAAGTTGTGAATGCCCCAACACTGGAAGTCTTTAAGAAGATGTTGGATAGCTATTTGTCTGAAATGGTACAGGGTTTCCTGCCTAGGCAGGGGGTTGGACTAGAAGACCTCCAAGGTCCCTTCCAACTCTGCTCTTATATTGTAAATTGTTGTCCATCTGTTCTTTAAGAAGTGGCACAATGGAAAACATTGGTGGTGCAGAAAAAGGGCAAGATGGCTTCCCTCAACAGGCAGGGGGTTGGACTAGAAGACCTTCAAGGTCCCTTCCAACTCTGTCATTCTATTCTATTCTAAACAGGACAGGAGAGACTCCAGTCTGGCTATGGCTCTGCCACCTTTATTTATTTGTTTATTTGATTGATTGATTGATGGGCCACCCATCTCCTTTAGTGCAGGGATAATGCAGTACAGCAAGGGTACAAGTAGTCCTCATGTTGTGACCATCCTGAAACCTTTGTCAATGGCAAAGTGGGTGACCACACGACCGTGCCCCATTGTACAATCTCTCCCCCCCGCTTTTTGGATGGCAGTCCTTAAAGCGAACATTGCGGTCGTTAAGCGAATCCACTGTTTGCTGTGAGGCATTTTTGTTTTTGGCCAGGCGCTGGGAATAAACGCCCGTTTCTGGCAAACCCGCTGCTAAAGCCTCCTTTTCACAGAAGGAAGCTGCAAATGGTCACCAATGCCGGCCAATGTGGTTACTTGACCCTCTCTCTCCTGCCAGATGTGGAAAGCCGTGGTGGGCCACAACGTGTCTGCAAAGGTGGAGACCCAGGGAGATGATTGGGACACCGACCCGGATTTTGTGGTAAGTCCTCTTTGCTGGTGGAGCTTCAGGCACTCCGGAGACCCATGGGGCTCTGCCTGGCGCCCACAGGGACGGGCACAGCTGCATCCGAGGGCCCAGGAAGGCTGGCCTCGCAAGGCTGCGGTTCAGAGGCGGGTCCTACTGGTTCGCCTGAGTAGGTAGTTAGTCGGCCGGACACGGGCCTGAGCGGGTTCTATGCTCGGGACCTCCATCTTGATTTTCTGTTCTGCACGTGCGCAGAAGAAACTTCATTGGAAAAATGGAATTTGTTTAGTGACCATTTGGGACTAAATAAAGTGACTTGTGTCCATTTTCACACTTATGACCGTTGCAGCCTCCCTGTGGTCACATGATCAAAATTCAGACGCTTGGCAACTGGCATGTACTTATGACGGTTGCAGTGTCCACGGGTTATGTGATCCCCTTTTACGACCTTCTGACAAGGAAAGTCAACGGGGAAGTTAACAACTTAACAACCGGGTTCCTAACTTAACAACTGCAGTGATTTACTTAACAACTGTGGCAACTGACTCACATTTACGACGGTTTCCACGCCCCAGGGTCTTGTGATCGCCTCTTGCGGCCTTCTGACGAGCAAAGTCAGTGGGGAAGCCAGATTCACCTAACGTCCATGTTCCCAAGTTAACAAGGGCAGTGATTCACTTAACAACCAGGAGAAGAAAGGTCATAAGCTGGGGCAAAATTCACTGAACAGCTGTCTCACTTAGCAACGGGCTCAACTGTGGTCGTACGTCAGGGACTACCTGTAGCACTTTTATATAGCCACCGATCTCACATATGTGACTCCGGTGTGCCATAAAATCCAAACTTTAGAAATCATACCGTAACAATGAACAATATAAATTAAAAAGACGAGGCGAGAAGCTCTTGCTGTTATGTACAACTGCAGCCGTCTTAGCATTTCTTCCGTTCCGGGGGATCCCTGAGGCTGCAGGCATAGTTTCAAAGGACGTCCGGAAGGCTGGTGGAGACGGAGGCAACCTGATCGTGGGGAGATGCTGTTCCACAGATGGGCACTGGGAGACCCTCCCCTGAGTCCCACCAGGTATAAGAGGCCTTATCTCCTCTCGTTGACAGAATGACATTTCGGAGAAGGAGCAGCGATGGGGGGCTAAGACCATTGAAGGCTCTGGCCGTGCAGAACACATCAAGTGAGTAGCGTCTTCCTCCCGCCTTCCCTTTCATCTGGACCTCAACCCTCTGCTTCAGCTGGTTCGCACCTATTTGGGAGAACTGGTTGTTAACTCTCTAAGCAGTTCGGGTTCTCCTTTTGTTTTTTCCCACTTCACAGGGCTAATCCTGCAAGGAAGGAAACCTTCTGGTGTTGTTTCTAGCCTAACCTTTATAGCCCTGTTTACAGAAACTGCCTCTCCGGTTAAACCTGATTACATTGTAACAGCGAAGGCGAAGCGCCCATCAACCTGAGTGATGTTGAGTTGGCCACACCCACACAGTCACATGACCACCGAGCCCCACCTACCCAGCTGGTCATTAAGGCAGAGAACCGGTTGTTAAATTATTTGAATCCCACCACTCCTGGTGACCCTCCCCCAAAACCCTTGGTCCCAGTCCTCGAGGTATGACCGTAATGGAGCCCAACGTCACATTGAAAAGAGGGCCTTAGTGCCTCACATATGTTGGAAGAAGGGCGGGCGGTTGGACTGAGGTTCTAGTTGGACTTCTTCTCTTGAGGGTTACCATAGCAGTGTCGGCTTCTCGCAGGAAAAGGAAATGGTGTCCTCACCCAGATGTTGGCCAAGACTTTTGGAGGCCCACTACAGAGAAAGACAGAACTACTAGTAGGAGTTTGGGCTGAGGAGACTAAGAGAAGTGTTTCTCAATCTTGATAGCTTGAAGATGGGTGGACTTCAGTCCCCAGAATTCCCCAGCCAGCTGAGGAATTCTGGGAGTTAAAGTCCACCCATCTTCAAACTACAAAAATTGAGAAACACTAAGAGGACTAGCGACTTTGTTGACTTTGAGCAATGGAGGTCATGTCAACAAATGGAAAGTGTTATTTTGGGGCATAGTTCCCCACTCCAGTCTCTGAATTTGAGGCCCAGAAACCATTAGAAGGAGAAAGAAGAACTTCAGAAGTGCTCGTTCTCCAACCTGCTCCACACATTTGAAGACTCACAGCTCAGAACCTTGCACAAGACTTTATCCTGCCCTGTCCTGTCCAGTCATTGGATGACAACACCCATCTTCCTCAAACAGCATGGGATTTGCAATCCAACCCAGAAGGCACTGATGGGTTTCCTCCTGAGAGACCAGGCTCTGCTCCAACTTGACCATCAGGTTCTTCAGCGTGAATGGAATCCCGTGACCCACAATTTATGTCGCTTCCTTGTTCTGCCCTGCAAAGACGGAGGAAGTGATGCCCTTCCTTTTTTTCAGACAACTTTTGTGCCTCTGGTTTAGGTATTCATTTGGAGAAAGGCAGAAGTGCTGCTTTTCTTCATCTTGGTCGAGGGTCCTTGCATTTGGCGACCGATTCTCTTCTTTCAATTCCTCCGACTTATTTTATTTACTTATTGATTGAATTTATGCATCGCCCATCTCACTATCAAGAGGAGATTGCAGGGAGCGTAAGGCCACGTAAAAATGACAATATAAAACATTGTTAAATGTTAAATATTAAAATTAATCAAAGTTAGCTAAGATGCGAACCAGTGGGTTTCTTGGTGGTTGTTTTTTTTTGCGGCTGTTTCATGACTCAGATTAAGTCACACTGTCAGTGTGAGTGGCAAAGCTCACACTCCTTCGCACTGATGATGTTCCCTAGTTGGGTCATGAAATGTCTGCAAGAAAACAACCAAGCTCAAAGAGCATCAAAACCCCCACAATCCTTCTCCTCAGCTCCTTCTCATCCATTCCATAAACCCGCCTTGGACTGATGATGTCACCTACCGTATTTTTTGGAGTATAAGCCGCACCTTTTTCTCCCCTAAAAGAGGGTGAAAATTTGGGTGCGTCTTGTACATTGAATGTACCCCACCCACCCGCCGTCCCCCACCCTTTGGCCTCTGCCTCCCAGCAATTTACCTCCTTGCAGCAAATAGGGAAAATGGGGCTTGTAGAGGCTGCAACAGGCTATAGCAATCCCTGCAGCCTGAAACTGCTGATGTTCGGGAGGACGCTTAAACTGAAAGTGAAACTTGCTGTTTCCTCCACGTGGCAAATTGCTGGGAGGCAGAAGCAGATTTTTTTTCCTTGTGCTAATCAGGCTGTTGGCTGTTTGCTGCAAGGAGGTAAGTCAATAACTATAAACGCCTATAGAATGTTCAAATTATTAGACTTATTTTTTAAAGACTGCTTTATTATCCAGACAGCTTAACAAAATGAAGAAGCTTTTTAAAATTAATGCTTGATCTGAAGAGGCCCACTGCTATTGTATCAATAACTATACTTCCAGAAAGCCACATCAATTTTAACAGCATCTGTACAAGTATAGTCTGAAATGTAACACCACAAACGGTGTACATCGTCTGTACTGTTTGCTGTTGCAAGGAGGCAAATTGCTGGGAGGCAGAGGCAGATTTTTCTCCCCTTCTTTTCCTCCCCAAAAGCTAGGTTTGTCTTATATATCGGAGCGTCTTATACTCCGAAAAATATGGTAGTTGCATCACGAACCATCTATGAGCACCAAGGATTCCACAGATCTCCTCCTCCTCCTCCTCCTCCTCCTCCTCCTCCTCCTCCTCCTCCTCCTCCTCCTCCTCCTCCTCCTCCTCCTCCTCCTCCTCCTCCTCCTCCTCCTCCTCCTCCTCCTCCTCTCCAAATCCTGCTATTTGATGTCTCCTTTCAGCATCCACCAGCTCAGAAGCAAGGTATCTGAGGAACATGAAGTTCTCAAGAAGAAGGAGCTGGAGACAGCACCCAAAGCTTCCTATGGCTACGGGGGCAAGTTTGGAACTGAGAAAGACCGCATGGACAAGGTACCAACTTGATGTGGGGCTCTGTTCTCCCCCCCCTTCTTTTTTGAAGTTCTCAGCTGATCTCCACTTGGTCTTTCGCACAGCTGCTCTTCTGCAGCCTGACCTCCTGCTGGAGAACTTGTCCAAATAGCAAGCGTGCCAGGAGGTAACCCTGGTTTTTCTTGGTTCTCCAGAGTGCCCTGGGCCATGAGTATGTTGCCGAGGTCGGCATGCACTCTTCCCAGACGGACGCAGCCAAGGGCTTCGGTGGAAAATACGGCGTTCAGAAGGACCGAGCAGATAAGGTTGGAGTTGTCTGATTACCGGTCTGCCTATTATTTTGGTTAGAATGCTTATTGTAGCATAGTCCCTTTTGGGAGAGGGGGCGGTCTAGAAGTGCAAATAAATAAATAAATAAATAAATAAATAAATAATAAAAGGGAAGCAAGGAGTTTGGATGGTTTAACTTCTTCCAATGCATTTGACTCACGTGGACTTTTGCAGTCAACGTTCTTTGGTGTCACAAAGGGGGCTTTCCTTCACGAATGAAGACGAAGAGATGTGTCCCAGGATAAGGTTGGAGGATCTAATCTGGGTCAGTCACTGGGAGCAGAGGCTTCGTCTTCTGAGATTTAAGACTTGTGCTGGGGCTTTCGCTGGATGTTAGGGGTCAGCCTTTTACTGTAATCCAGGCGAGAAGCACCAACCATGGATTCTAACACTATTGTAAACTTAGAGTAACAGAATATTGCAAGTCTTAAAGTACTGTGCATCTTTCCCCCTCTCCTTTATGGTTGAAGATACTAGGGAGGGTCTCTTCCACTCCTTCTGTGGGCTCAGCTTCCTCCTCCTCCTCCTCCCCCTCCCTGCAAACCCCACTCCGTTCTAGCACTGATGATATTGTGCCTGGTTGGGTCATGAAACGTTTGGAAGAAAACCACAAAGCTCAGAGAACACCAAGGACCCCACAGCCATTGTCCTCCTCCTCCTCCTCCTCCTCCTCCTCCTCCTCCTCCTCCTCCTCCCTGCAAGCTCCCCTCCCTTGTAAGCATTGGGTCCAGTGGTGGGTTGCCAATTTTTTTACTACCAGTTTGGTCATGGTTCACCTGCTCCGGGCCAAACTAGGAGCAACCTACCTCTGGTTGGGTCATGAAATGTCTGCAAGAAAACAACCAGGCTTAGAAAGCACCAAGGCCCCCTCATTCTTCTTCTTCTTCTTCTTCTTCTTCTTCTTCTTCTTCTTCTTCTTCTTCTTCTTCTTCTTCTTCTTCTTCTTCTTCTTCTTCTTCTTCTTCTTCTTCCTCCTCCTCCTCCTCCTCCTCCTCCTCCTTCTTTTTCCTCCTCCTCCTCCTCCTCCTCCTCCTCCTCCTCCTCCTCCTCCTCCTCCTCCTCCTCCTCCTCCTCCTCCTTCTTTTTCCTCCTCCTCCTTTTTCCTCCTCCTCCTCCTCCTCCTCCTCCTCCTCCTCCTCCTCCTCCCTTCCTTCCCCTCCCCCTCCTCCTCCTGACATTTGGTGACTCCCAACAGCTCAAATAATTGAATGTAACTTTATTTCTTTTCCAGCCCCCTTCCTGCCCTCCCTCCCTCCCTCCCCATTTTCTTTTCTTCCCACTCAACATTATTTATTTATTAAATCAAATTTATATCCTGCCCAGCTCACTAAGCAACTTCTGGCTGATTTGCATTTTTAAACAACAATAACAATGACATTAAGGGTGGGCAATATTGCTTGTTTCATTATTTTGAGCCATCAAGTTATTGTCAATTCCAAGTGACCAATACAATTGGCTATACTTTCTCTGAGGGGTGTGTGTGTGTGTGTGTGTGTGTGTGTGTGTGTGTCTGGATAATGTCTCTCACTTTCCCTTCCCCACAGTCTGCGCTTGGGTTTGACTACAAGGGAGAGGTAGAAATACACACCTCCCAAAAAGGTAAGCTTTAAGACCACCCATCCCCAGGTCTCTGGGCAATCTGCCTTCTCCAGTTCCCACAGCCCTTCCCCATTAAGAGGAGCCCAAGGATGCCAGTTCACTTTCACTGAGGCACCCATCTCTTCCCAGGGGTGATTCACCCCAGATCCCTATTCTGGTGCTCAGCCTGCTGGGACCCTGAGAATGAAATGAGTGGGTTTGGAAGGCCAACTTTTCAGGCCACCTCAAAGGTGCTCTTTCAAAAGGCAACTGGACTTCCTTGTTTCTCCTTGAAGAGGTGTCACTTCTCGTCTGTTAGATATTAACATATATCGGGGAAAGTCTTCCCTCTGGTCCGCTCCTACCGCGGGAAACAGGTATCCCTCTGATTGGTCGAGGGGCGTACCCAATCCCTATAAAAGGGGAACCCTCCGACTACCGAACAAGCTGGATCACTACTATCACTAATAAAGAGCTATTAAGTCACTTCGTGTCCGCAGTCTGTCTCTCGTTACCCAGATCTAACATTGGCGACGAAGGTGGGATTGAGAGACAGATAGGACGAAGAACGCTACTCCAGAATCTCCGGATTTGATCCAGCCCAGGAATTCGGCAGCAATTCCGACAGCCATCTCAGATCACCGCAGCGCGGCAAATTCAAACTGAGAAGATGGCGATGCATGCTCCCCCCGCTCCTTTCGACCCAGAAAACGACGAATGGGAAGCTTTCATGATTCGTTTCGAGTGTTTCCTCGAAGCAAACGAATACACGGGGATCACCGATGCGAGGAAGAAAAACATCTTCCTCGGCTACTGCGGAAAGGAAGTCTTCAATACGGCCAGAGACCTCACTGCGCCTACTCCAATACAGGCAGTATCGTGGACGACGTTGCAACAAACTCTGCAAACTCATTACGCGCCAAAACCTTCCCGCCATGTCTGCCGCAAGGAATTCAACATGAGGACTCAGAAGGCGGGAGAATCAATCAATCAATATGTTGCAGCCCTACGAAAAGCAGCAGCTCACTGCGAATACAGAGATTTGGAAGAGCACATCTTAGAGCGGCTCATCTGTGGGGTAAGAGACATTTCGTTGCAAAAGAAGATGTTGGCAAACCCGAATTTAACCCTACAGGCAGCGTTAAACGAAGCAAGAGCGTCAGAATCAGCGGAGAAATCAGCGGTGACCATACAACGAGCGGCCAGCGCATACCAGCCAGCACCGAGACAAACCAGAGTTCACTATGAGGACACAAGCCCCGACTACGAGAATCCCGAGTTCGAGGACAGTCACCTAATGCAGAGCAGTCACTTGAGGCCTGGGGGGAGACCCGGATCCCGTTTGCCGCCCTGCGCAAGCTGCGGAGGGAATCACCCCAGGTCTACTTGCAGGTTCAGGAACGTTGTTTGTTCGCACTGCAACAAACTTGGGCACATCGCACGAGTGTGCCGGAGCGGAGTCCCTGCCTCACGGCAGCCACCCATGTACCGCCAACAGAAGCCCAACCCAGGGGCTTGGCGAAACCAAAAAGGGCGCCCAGAGAGAAATCCACAAGTGTTTACCCAGAGAGAAAATTTCCAAAGAGCTGAACGAGCGTATTCCCAGAGAGATTACTCACAAGAAAGTGAGCGAGCGTATCCCCAGAGAGAATACACACAAAGAGCTGAAAGAGCGTTCTATCAAGACGCTCAACGAGAGTATTTTCAGGATGTTGACGGTGAGATAGAGTTGACCCAGAGAGAGGAGTTGCGAACGTATCTCACCACAATACATCAGGTCCGCCCTAAGCGGCCAAAAAGGCTGAGAGTCACAGTCCTCTTGGAGGGCTCACCCTGCGAGCTAGAAGTTGACACAGGATCAACCCTGACGATCATTTCATGGGCATCCATGAAGCAGGCTATCCCTAGCCTCAGAAAGAGCCAACTACACGCCCCAGACGTCCTGCTACGAGACTACCAGGGGAACCAAGTCCCCATCGTGGGCCAAGGCACATTCCACATCCGTTTCAAGGACATCGAAGCCCAGCTGCCCGTGACCATCGCCAGCGCGCCATTGCAGAACCTTCTGGGGCTTGATTGGTTTGAAGCCCTGGGGTTAGAAGTCACCGGGATCAACGCCGTAAGAAACAGCAGCGCTGAACAGATTTTTAAGGAATTCGAGGACGTGTTCAGCCCCGGTCTTGGTAAGTATGTGGGTAAACCAATATCATTCAATTTAGACCCCAAAGTGGCGCCAATCCGACTTAAACCAAGACGAGTGCCTTTTGCACTCCGCCCTAAAATAGACAAAGAGATAGATAAGTTAGTGGAGCAAGGAATCCTTGAGCCGGTAGATCACGCGCGCTGGGAAACGCCCATCGTGACCCCAGTCAAGCCAGACGGATCAGTCCGCATCTGCGCGGACTATAAGTGTACAATTAATGTCGCGCTATAACAGAGCGCATATCCTGTGCCAGTAGTACAGCACTTATTGCACTCGTTGGGACCAGGAAAGGTATTTGCAAAGTTAGACATGGCACAAGCTTACCAGCAACTGCCAGTTGATAGCGCCACAGCGGAGGCCCAAACTATAGTGACGCATAGAGGAGCATTCAAATGCAACCGGCTACAATTTGGCATAAGCATTGCCCCAGGACTGTTCCAGAGCGTCATGGAACGACTGTTGCAAGGGATACCGGGAGTCGTCCCCTATTTTGACGACATCTTGGTGTCAGCTGCAAACGAGGAGCAATTAAACAAAAGAGTCAGATCTGTTTTGGCCAGAATCAGAGAAAAGGGTCTCCGCCTTAAAAAAGAAAAATGCCAAATTAACGTGCCTAGCGTAGAATTCCTGGGTTATAGAATCGATGGTCAGGGAATACACCCCACTTCAAAGAAAATTAAGGCGATCCAGGACGCCCCCACACCACGAAATCAGACCGAGTTGCAGGCCTTCCTCGGATTACTTAACTTCTACAGCGTTTTTCTGAGGCAGAAAGCGACCGTTGCTGAGCCATTACACCGTCTACTCCAGAGGAACGCACCATGGAAATGGGGACGATCAGAAGCTGCAGCTTTCGCCGGGGTAAAGCGCCTGCTCACCACTGACTCACTGCTTGTTCAATACAGCCAGACCCTACCGCTGGTATTGACCTGCGACGCATCACCTTTCGGAGTTGGAGCAGTCCTCAGCCACAGGATGCCCGACGGAAAAGAAGCACCCATCGCGTTCTACTCCAGGACTCTTTCATCGGCCGAAAGGAATTACAGCCAAATGGACAGGGAAGCGCTGGCTGCCGTCGCAGGAGTAAAGCGTTTCCACGAATACCTCTATGGACGTGATTTTGAACTGATCACAGATCACAAACCGCTGTTGGGACTTTTGGCGGGAAACCGCCCCACTCCGGTCTCCCTTTCTCCTCGCATGACCAGGTGGACTGTTTTCCTGGCTGCGTATTCATACAAATTGATACATCGACCGGGCTCCACTCTTGGACACGCAGACGCACTCAGCCGTTGCCCATTACCTGACATTCTGCCAGACCCCACTCCAGAAGTACCGGTATTGCTCATTGACTGTTTGGATTCAGGACCGGTTTCTTCCTACGATGTTGCAAGATTCTCCTCTAAAGACAATTTAATAAAGCAAGTTCAAACTTGGGTTTGGAGGGGGTGGCCAAAGGGAAATGTGGGCCCGGAATTCAAAATGTTTTGGTCAAAACGGGACGAGCTCTCAGTATTACAAGGATGTTTGTTGTGGGGGGATCGAGTTGTTATTCCGTATGCTTTACGTAAAAATGTACTAGATGCTTTACATATGGGTCATCCGGGGATTGTTAGAATGAAGGCGTTAGCAAGAAGTTACGTATGGTGGACAAACATGGACAAAGAAATAGAGGAGTGGGTGGCCACTTGTGACCCATGCCAGGAATCGAGACCAGCACCCCCGGAAGCGCCCGCCACAGAATGGGAGAAACCCAAAGCACCCTGGTCGCGAATACACATCGACTTCGCAGGGCCATTCCAAGGTCAGACTTTCTTTATAGTGGTAGATGCATACTCAAAATGGCTAGATGTAGTCCTAATGACTTCAACCACGGCAGAGGCAGTCGTAAAGGTTCTACGGCGACTCTTCGCCACCCATGGCCTGCCAGATCTCATCGTATCCGATAACGGGCCCCAATTCACGGCCATGCACTTTGAAACATTTTTAGCAGGGTTGGGAATCCGGCATGCCCTCATCGCGCCATTCCATCCAGCATCAAACGGACAGGCGGAGAGAATGGTGCGATTCGCAAAAGAGGCCCTCGCCAGGATGGGTCCAGGTGATTGGCAAACACGCATTGACCATTACCTCCTCATTCAACACATTACCCCGAGCGCATCGACGGGTAGGAGCCCCGCTGAACTACTCATGGGTCGTCGACTACGGTCTCACCTAGACCGGCTCCACCCGAATTACTCTGCCACGGCTCCCCCAGACTCTACAAGTAAGATCCGATCTTTCAGGGTAGGGGATTCAGTATACGCTCACAACTACACGGGGGGAACATTGTGGATGCCGGCAAAGGTCATTGGCATCACGGGTCCACGATCGTATTTGCTAGAGCTAGAAGATGGGCGGAATTGGAAAAGGCACATCGATCAACTACGGGGTCGCATAGCACACTCCAACCTTCGAAATGAAGACGAAAGTTTCCTGTCTACGGAAAGTCAGCCACAAGAAAACCCCATCATAGGAAACAACGACGCCGGCGAGCCAAGCGTAGAACAAGACTACACGCACGTAGCAGAGCAACCCCCAGACAACGCAGCCGAACAAACTCCGGAACGCCCGAGCAACGAAGGCACAAGACCTCCAGAACGGGAAATAGAAAAAGCACCCGATCCTGCAACTACTTCGAACCAACCCACAACCAGTCCTGCAACCACTTCAAGCCAACCCGAACTACGACGTTCCTCCCGAGCAAGACAAACACCCACCTACTTAAAGGATTATGTTACCTACCGCAACGTCCCATCTAGGAGGGGAGGGATGTTAGATATTAACATATATCGGGGAAAGTCTTCCCTCTGGTCCGCTCCTACCGCGGGAAACAGGTATCCCTCTGATTGGTCGAGGGGCGTACCCAATCCCTATAAAAGGGGAACCCTCCGACTACCGAACAAGCTGGATCACTACTATCACTAATAAAGAGCTATTAAGTCACTTCGTGTCCGCAGTCTGTCTCTCGTTACCCAGATCTAACATCGTCCAAGAAGCTTCATCCATTCTGACTGAATGGTAGGGAATGGAAAGATTTATGCTCTTTGCAGTCATCTGGTCATTAGTATTCTCTCTGAGAATACTCCTTCCATTCCTCCCCCCCCCCCCATTTCAATCAGAACTGAAGAAGCTTCTTGGATGAGAAGCAACACATCTTCAAAGAAAACCAGAAGGTCCTGTTGCCTCTTGAAAAAAGCACCTTTGGGGAAACCATGATCTGGATGATGGAGGATCTCCATAGACTTTCCTCACCACCCATGAAATTGACCTTCTGAAGAAATTTGTGTTCTTCCACTCCAGACTATGCCGTTGGCTTTGGTGGGAAGTACGGCGTTCAGAAGGACCGCCAAGACAAGTCCGCCCTGGGTTGGTCCCACAAGGAGGAGGTCAAGCCCCATGAATCTCAAACAGGTCTGGAAACTCCAAGTCAACCTTGGTTCATCTCAATTTAATATCTCATGGCCTTTCTGAAGAACCTCATGTTCTCCCATTGCAGACCATGCCGTTGGATTTGGTGGGAAGTACGGCGTGCAGAAGGACCGCCAAGACAAGTCTGCCTTGGGATGGGCCCACAAGGAGGAGGTCAAGCCCCATGAATCCCAGACAGGTCTGTAGAAGAGAAGCTGCATCCTGATGGTCCCAGACATGGCAGGCGTGTGTCTTGCTTGGGGCCAATATGTACAAGGGGTTGTTTTTCTTCCTCGTTAGTCTGTTACACAAGGAGCTTCTCACGTCATGAATATGAACTCTAGGATTGGCTCAGGACAGGAACAGAAATTTAAGGATCCCAGAAAGACGGATGTCCAACGTCCACTTAGAAGCTCCCAGAGAAGGAAGTCCATCTGTCTTTGGACCTTGGACTGGGAGTGGCAAGGCGATTTTCCCCCCTGTCAAAACAGGGAGACAGCTTTGGTTGAGAGTGAATGATCAGCCCAAGTCACAAAGGAAGACTTAGACAACTTTAGAACCTACTCACCTTGCAATCTATTGGCTCCAAGAGAAGGGAATATTTGTACTTTAGGGTTGAGCTTTGGAGTCCTTGGTGGTCTCTGAGCTTGGTGGGTTTCTTGCAGATGTTTCATGACCCAACTAGGTAACATCATCAGTGCTATCTTTATTATCATTGCTATTAATTAGTTGGGTGATGAAACATCTGCAAGGCAAGCAAAACAACCAAGCTTAGAGAACACCAAAGACCCCCCTCCTCCTCTCCTTCATTGCTTTTCCTTCCTTCTTCCTTTTCCTCTTCTCCTTTTCATCCTCCTCCTACACTCCACAAACTCCTTCCCATCTAACATTGATGAAATTACTTAGTTGGGTCATGAAATATCTGCAAGAATACAAACAGGTTCAGAGAGCCCTATGGACCACACAGCCCCCCTCCCCCTCCTTCTCTCTGCAAACTCAGTCCCTTCTAGCATGGATGACGTTTCCTACTTGGGCCATGAGATACTCTACCTGCAAGAATACAACCAAGCTCAGGGAGCACAATCAATGTACTGACTATGGGCACACAGCCGGCTCACACAACCAGGTCAATTGAAGATTTAGTGGCTACACTCACACAGGTTAGGCTTTGCATTTGTGAGTGGCTTATTCAGTTGTGCCGAGCTAGGCAATCTGTTGGGTGTGCGATTCTGCCTTTCCATCAGACTAAAAAAAATATGCCTTATTTGTTTTGCATTCTCTCCCTGGGAGCTGCAAGTCCATTTGCTGCCTCTCAAACAATCTCTCGTGTCTCTTTTGTCTGTCTGGAAAACGTTGTGTCTTCTCATTGCAGACCATGCCGTTGGATTTGGTGGGAAGTATGGCGTGCAGAAGGACCGCCAAGACAAGTCTGCCTTGGGATGGGCCCACAAGGAGGAGGTCAAGCCCCATGAATCCCAGACAGGTCTGGAAACTCTAAGTCAGCCTTGGTTCATCTCAATTTAATATCTCATGGCCTTTCTGAAGAACCTCATGTTCTCCCATTGCAGACCATGCCGTTGGCTTCGGTGGGAAGTATGGTGTGCAGAAGGACCGCCAAGACAGGTCTGCTCTGGGTTGGTCCCACAAGGAGGAGGTCAAGCCCCATGAATCCCAGACAGGTCTGTGGAAGGCGATGGGCTGGGCAATCTCTTAGAAGAGCATAAATATACAACATAGAAACCATGTTCTGAAATCTTTTAGCTAAGGATCACAAGATCCAATTCCTCTTTTGCAAATTCAAGCTTCCAGGTTCTTCTCCAGAACTTTGAGGCTCCAAAACGTGAAAGAGATGGTGGTATTTCTGCCATACAGGGGACAACCAAGGGTAGCAGGTGTTTGGCACCCTTCTTTATTATTTTCAAAGGTCCTATTGTTCTCCTGGTTTCTCAGCTGTGTATAGTTGTGTATATTTGAGGGGCTGCCACAAAGGACAGGGGGGCAACCTATTCTGCAAAGCACTTGAGGGCAGGACAAGAAGCAAGAGATGGATAACTAATCAAGGAGAGAAGCAACTTAGAACTAAGAAGAAACTTCCTAACAGTGAGAACAATTAACCAGTGGAAGAGCTTGCCTTCAGAAGTTATGACTGCTCCATCACTGGAAGTTTTTAAGAAGAGATTAGACAATCATTTGACCAGGAAGGTATAGGGTTGCCTGCTTGAGCAGAGGATTGGACTAGAAGACCTCCAAGGTCCTTTCCAACTCCATTATTCTGCTATTTTCATCTACTAGAAAGAGGCAGATGGCACCTGCAGAACTTCACCAGAATGCCAATTCTAGCCACCTTAGTTGTGTCTTTGCCTTTCTGAAATCTGTTGTATCTCCACAGCTAGTTGTCAGGGTTCCAAATAGCATCCAAAAGTAAATCAGAGTCTGAGGCAAATAATTCCTCAAAGTTCCAATTTATGAAGAGAGCCATGTTGGCCCATCTGGGAAACCCCGAATCTGAAAGCTTCCCGGTTTTCCCCACCAGTTGAAAGTTCAAGATCTTGCCCCCCACACCCACAAGTCCATCCCATGCTCCAATCTCCCACTGCCATGCTGGCAGCTTCCACCCATCCAGTTCTGGTCAGGTGTAGAAGTGTAGAGAACAAAAGATGACCTTGGCTTTCTAGAAAGAATGTTGTTATGGCTACATCGCATCTAACCCCGTACAATCCCCCCCCCCCATTTTCCCACAATAGAAAATGCCTGGTAGAATAATAGAAAGTGTGGCAGGCCAGAGATCCAAAAGAAAAGATGGCTGCAGGCCTGACACTAGTTTGGGCAGGACAGTGGTGGTACAGAAAGACTCGGTCACACTCAATCTAACTTGAGTTGGATACCTAAGGAGAAGTTCAAGCACAGGAGTCCTAGGTGGGCTTAGGGAAGGAGATGGGATGTATTATGAAATCTCCAGTCTACTTTTATATGTGCAAAGTGGTTCTGGGGTGTCAACATGCACAATTGGGTTGTATTTCTGAGGTGATTACTAGTGTTTCAACTGTCAGCTTCATCATAAGACCAAAGAGGGCCAACTCTTTTAAGGTTCTCCATCATCTAAGGTCATGGTTGCCCCAAAGGTGCTTTTACCAAAAGGCAACTGGACCTCCTTGGTTTTTTCATTGAACATGTTTACCTTCTCATCCAAAATGTCTCTTCCGTTCTCCTTTGTTCTGAAGAACCGAAGAAGCTTCTTAGATCAAAAGCGAAACATTTTCAAGTAAAAAAACCAAGAAAGTTCCATTGCCTTTTGGAAAAAGCACCTTTGGGTCAACTCTTTCAATGCAACATCAAGCCCCTTAGGACAGCTGCACAGGCAACTGAGAAGAAAGAAGTTCAGACTTCTGAGATCAACTCATGCTTCTACCTTCCATAAAAAGCTGGCTGTTTTGTCTTTTGCAGACCATTCTCAAGGCTTTGGAGGTCGTTACGGGGTGCAGAAAGACAGAGTGGACAAGGTAAATGGAGGTTGAACCTGGAGTGGGCTCAGCTGGGTCTTGATGGTTGTGAGAAGGTGCTCAGGAGGACATTCACCCACTCAAACTCTCTAGTGTGAATGCTTCTAATTCTAGCCCCACTGCTTGATTTTATTCTCCTGACATCAAGGTTTCAGGACAAGCTTCTCCAATCTTTCCCCCTGCAGATATGTTGGACTACAACTCCCATTCATTAGAGTCAGGGTGTCCATAACTTCCTTCTAGCCTTTGGTAGTGGACTTATGCTACCCCAGGGATACACAGGGAAGTAAAAGAATGTCGAGAGGTCATCCACTTCTGCGAGATGGAAGCCCCACTGCTTGTTGTATGTCTGTCTTGTATTGGGTCCATATAAAATGTCAGTGGGGGAATTTATGGGGCATTTGATTGAGCTCCATCTTGGCTTTGTTGGCTTCTGCAATGACCATGGTTGCTGCATTCTTAAGCTGGTTCCTTGATTAAGCCATGTTGCAGCCTTTTTCAACCAGAAGAAAAGGAGAAAAATCTGTTTTACATGACCTACAGATTCTTCAGGGGAAGGATAAATCAGGAATGGGTGTAATAAACATAGATTAGTTTGCCAACCTGAACAACTTGAAGATACATGGACTTCAACTTCAGTGCTAGAAGAAGAGTGGGGAAACCACTGATGATGTTCCATAGATGGATCATGAAACGTCTGCAAGAAAACTACAAGCTCAGAGAGCACCAAGGACCCCACAGTCATCCTCTTTCTCCTCTTCCTCCTCCTCTCCACCACCATCACCACCTTCTCTTCCTCTTCCTCTTCCTCCACTCCTTTGTAGCGCAGATGATGTTACTTAGTTGGGTCATGAAACATCTGCAAGAAAACAACCAAGTGCAGAAAGCAGCAAAGACCCCAAATAATTCCTCCTCTTCCTCCTCCTCCTCCTCCTCCTCCTCCTCCTCCTCCTCCTCCTCCTCCTCCTCCTCCTCCTCCTCCTCCTCCTCCTCCTCCTCCTCCTCCTCCTCCTCCTCCTCCCCTCAAACCCTGTCACTCCAGCACTGTTGATGCCCATAGGTGGGTCATGAAACTTCTGCAAGAAAGCCACCAAGCTCAGAGAGGACCAAGGACCCCAGTCCACCTGCTCCTCCTCCTCCTCCCATCCCACTACTTCGTAAACTCCCCTCCCCTCCCCTCTAGTATTGATGATGATGTTACCTAGTTGGGTCATGAAACGTCTGCAAGAAAACCAGCAAGCTCAGACAGCACCAAAACTGGACTACAAATATGGTCTTTTGTCTGTTTCTCTTGCAGAGCGCTGCTGGTTTTGGTGAAATGGAAGCTCCTATTTCTTCATATCAGAAGACAAAACCTGTAGAAGCCGGTAAGTTCATTCATGGGCACCTGGGAAGATGGGGAAACCCCTTTCTCATCCCTGGCAAGACGTCTATGGATGTGGAATATAGAATCAATTCTGGGAGTTGAAGTCCACAGGTCTTAAAGTGGCCAAGGTTGGACACCCCTGGTTTAATGAGAAACTAGATGTTTCATAGCGCTTTTCTGAAGAGCAGTCAATCAGAGGACCTACACAACCCCACCAGGGACAATTCGGCGTCTCCTTTTGATTGGAGATGGAGGAAGCTTTTTCTCACAATTCTGAAGCCCCTCTATTGACCTTCTCATTGGAAACAGCTTCTGCTGGGATGGGTAACTTGAGACAACGTTTTGAAAACATGGCCAAGACTGCAGAGGAAGAGAACAAGAAGAAGGCAGAGGAGGAGCGGACCCGTCGCCAAGCCCGAGAACTTCAGGAAACCCAAGAAAAGTCAAAGGTGAGGATCTTGAGTCTTGACTAGGTTTGTTCTCCATCAGTCAACTCAAACCAGGTTTACAGTCAATCTCTGGGGCTAAGACCTTCTTGGTTTAGGATCACAGCTAAGTGTTATCACAACTTCACCGAAGTGAAGCTGATTTTGATGCATCTGGGATCAGTTAGCCATGTGTCTTCACCTTCACTTCACGGGTAGACATCTCTGTAGAGGTAATCCTTGACCTATGGCCACAATTAAGCCCAACATTTCTGTTGCTAAGCGACCTTTCGTGCCACACTTGCTAAGTGAATCGCAGCAATTGTTAAGTTAGTACCATGATTGTCCAGTTAATCTGGCTTCCCTGTTGAGTTTGTTGGTCAGAAGGTCGCAAAAGGGGATCATAGAACCCCGGGACGACCGCAACCGTCAGTTGCCAAGTGGCTGACATTTTGATCATGTAACGTTCGTGTAACTGCAACGGTCGTAAGTGTGAAAAATAATCACAAGTCATTTTTCCCCAGTGCTGCTGTATCTTCAAATGATCACTAAATGAATCGTTGCAACTTGAAGGCTACCCATACTCTTCAACTACTCAGAATAGAGCTAGAAAGAACCTTGGAGGTCTTCTAGTCCAGCCCCCTGCTCAGGAAGGAAGCCCTGTTCCATTTCAGACAAGTGGCTGTCCAATGTCTTCTTAAAAACCTCCAATGATGGAGCACCCACAACTTCTGGTGGCAAGTTGTTCCACCGGTTAATTGTCCTCACTGTTAGGAAGGTACTCCTTAATTCCAGGTTGCTCTTCTCCTTGATACGTTTCCATCCATTGTTTCTTGTCCTATACTCTGAGGTGTTTTGGAGAATAAGTTGACCCCCCTTCCTCTTTGGGGCAGCCCCTCAAGTACTGGGATAGAGAGCCATCTAAGGGAGTAGTTGAGGCCAACAAATTCCAGAATACCAGGTGATCTCTACCTTGAAGGACCTTTCCAGAAACGTCCCCCTCTTCATGGGAATGGAAGTGTTGGTTTGGGAAACCCACGGGCACTTACTGTTCTTTGTGTTAGCCATTTCTTCTGCTACGGAGGAAAATCAAAGTGAGGTTGGCCTCCAGGAACACATTGCTGAATCTTTTCCTCCTTTAAGGACATGAAGAAGGTCAAAGAGCGAGAGCAAAGCCCTCCGCCGGTGCCTGGACAGATGACCCTAAAGGGCAGCCTGCCCCCTCTGCCTCCCCAACACCAGGTAGGGAGACCGAATGAATGAGTAATGTCTGAATGTGAATTCACGGGTACGACATTGCTGCCATCAAGGGGAACATGAGCAATTAGTTTCCAGACAGCTTCTGTGCATCTGTGGGCTCCCTGGTGCTCTCTGAGCTTGGCTGTTTTCTTACAGACATTTCGTGACCCAATTAGGTAACATTATCAGATTGGGTGGGACATGAAATATCTGCAAGAAAATATCCCAAGCTCAGAGACCACTAAGGAACCCACAGTCCTTCTCCTCCTTTTCCTTTTCCTCTTCTTCCTCTCCCTCCTCTTCCTCATCCTCCCCCCTCCTCTTGAACTCCTCAAACCCCCTCCCTTCTAGCACTGACGATGTTATCTAGTTGGGTCATGAAATATCTGCAAGAAAATAACCCAAGCTCAGAGACCACCAAGGAATCCCCAGTCATCGTCGTCCTCCTCCTCCTCTTCTTCCTCTTCCTCTTCTTCCTCCTCCCCCTCCTCTCTGTAAATCCCACTCCCTTCTAGCACTGATGATGTTACCTAGTTGGGTCATGAAATATCTGCAAGAAAATAACCCAAGGGCCTTACAGTTGTCCTCCTCCTCCCCGTCCTTTCTTATCAATTATGATCATAAGTCAAGGATTACTGGTATCATATAGTGTTGACTGTTGCTGTCTGTCATTATGAATGAAGGGTTGTCCTAGATGGGTGTCCCATCTGGTCAAATTCTGGTTCCTCCAGAAAAAAGTAGCCTTGATGGGAACCGAGTTTGTTGAAGGACGTGGTCTTCTTTTTCCAGGAAGAAGAGGAAGAGGAAGAGCCTCCTCTTCTTCCCCCACGGAGCCTGGACCTGGAAGGTGACCGCAGAGCTCCTCCTCTCCCACCTTCTGGCCACCAGAAACAAGAGCAGCCCATCAATACGGAAAGCATCGAGGATGGAGGTGCTTATGAGGAGGTGATTGGGAACATGGACTACGAAGAACCCCCTCCTCCCTTAGCTGATGATGACCAGGGGGGGGATTATGAGGAAATGCCGGACCACAAGGACGTCTCCAAAGATGGTGCTGAAGTGGACCAGGAATATGAGGAGCTCTGCAGCGGCCACCCTGGAGGAATGACTTCTTCAGGTGAGAGAAAGCCGGGGAGTTGGTTGAGTAGGTTGAACTTTACCTTCATGCTGGAGACTCAAGTCCTGATGTAAATGTGTAGTGCGTGCTGGTTGTTGCTTAATAAAAACTGGGCTAGAGAAGATCAGGACATATCGTATGTTACGAGTTCCCTCTCTTAAGGAGGTCCATTGGTGGGAACAAGAAGAAGGGCCTTTTCTGTGGTGGCCCTGTGGAGATAAGACTGGTCTCACCAGTCTTTCCAAAGGCCCTGAACACCTGGTTTTGCCAGCGGTCCAGGGAAACCCAAAGAATGATATGAAGCCCATCAAGAGGTTGGTTGTTGGTTGTCACCAGGGGATGAGGGTTTATTGGGGTTTATATTTATTTCTGTAAGCCACCTACAGTCGCCATGAGTTGGGCGGCCATATAAATCTTCTTAATAAATAAATAAATATGTTGGATTTGAGAACGAGATTATATTTGGAAGAATGGTCCCACTTCACCAGGCCCCCTTTTAAGAGCTTCCCAGTTCCCTCAGAATGCAGGACACAGAATAATTAAACCACAGGAAGACAAATTCTCTTGGAACATCACAAAAAAGTTTTGCAAGGTAAGAGCAGAAGGAGAAGTGGGGAATCATTCAACAGTTTGAAGCATTCTTGGTAGCAGAGTAAGAGAGTAATAGAGTTGGAAGGGACCTTGGAGGTCTTCTAATTCAACCCCCTGCTCAAGCAAGAGACTCAGACAAATGGTTGTCCAGTCTCTTCTTTAAAACCTCCATTGATGGAGCACCCACAACTTCTGGAGACAAGCAGTTCTACTATTGTTCTCACTGCCAGGAAATTCCACCTTAATTCTAGGTTGCTTCTCTCCTTGATGAGTTTCCATCCATTGCTTCTTGTCCTGCCTTCAGGTGCTTTGGAGAATAGGTGGACCTCCTCTTCTTTGGGGCAGCCCCTCAAATATTGGAAGATTGCTGTCATGTCACCCCTGGTTCTCCTCTTCATTACACTGGACATACCCAGTTCCTGCAACCGTTCTTCACATGTTTTAGCCCCTTAATCCACTTTGTTGGTCTTCTCTGCACTCTTTCCAGAGTCTCCACATCTTTTCTACATCATGGCAACCAAAACTGAATGCAGTATTCCAAGTGTGGCCTCACCAAGGCATTATAAAGTGGTATTAACCCTTCACGTGATCTTGATTCTCTCCCTCTGTTGATGCAGCCTAGAACTGTGTTGGCTTTTTTGGCAGCTGCTGCACACGGCTGGCTCCTATTTAAGTGATTGTCCACCAGGACTCCAAGACCCCCCTTGGAATATATCCCTCTGAGATAGATGTGCCTTGATTTAAATTCTTGCACCACTGAGGGTGGGAGCAGTTGAGCTTCAACTCTGTTTTCAAGTTAACTGGGCTCTGTAAGAGGCAGGACAATTCACACAACAGTGACAACAAGGTGACTCTATGTCCACAATTTTCTTTTTCAGGTGTTGAAGAGCATGTATATGATGTGGGTGAAGGAAGCCTATCTGCTGTGGCCCTCTATGACTATCAAGGAGGTGCGTCAATTCCTCTGGATAATGGGGAGTGGGAAGCACATGGAGGGGACCATGATGGGCGGGGAATAACAGAGTTGGGAGGGACCCTGGAGGGCTTCTACTCCAACCACTGCTCAAGCAGGAGACCCTGGACCAGTGATGCCCAACCTTTTTGTGCTTGGGTGCCAAAGATGTGAGGGTGCGCATGTGATAGCGCATGTGCGTTCTGGCACATCCATAATGCAAAGCACCCCCTCATATGCACATGCAGGCATAACTCCCCCCCCGGTCCCCCCCATGCGTGACACACTACCTGCCTCCAAGCTGAGCTTGGTGTTTGTTCTCGGGGGCCACATCAGGCTGTTTTCACCTTCCCCAGGCTCCAGGAAAGCCCCCGGAGCCTGGGGAGGGTGAAAATGATGTGTCCCGGCCTTCCGGAAGGCCAAAAATCAGCTGGCCGGTGCTCACATGTGGACTGGAGCTGATAGCTCGCATGCTGGCAGATATGATTCCACGTGCCACCTGTAACACGCATGCCATAGGTTGGCCATCACAGCCCTAGACCATTCCAGACACATGATTGTCCAAAGATGGAGCACCCACAACTTCTGGAGGAAAGTTGTTCCTCCACTGATCAATTCTCCTTTGAGGAAAATGCTTCTCCTTGGTCTGAACATGTCTTACGTTGCCTGCCAGTTAAGACCTTCTCCATCTTTTTTCCCAGAGGGGGATGATGAGATCTCCTTTGACCCTGGAGACACCATCACGTCCATCGAACGGGTGGATGAAGGCTGGTGGCGTGGATCTTGCCATGGTAGAGTTGGCCTCTTCCCCGCTAATTATGTGAAGCTCCTTTCGTGAAGTTCTGCCCAGTGGCGGGCACCCATCCCTCGCTTCTCCAGGACTCTTACTTGCTGCATGACCCAACAGGCCAGAACCCTGGTAGGGGAAGGTAGGGGAAGTGGAGAAGACCTGCCTCCTCTTGCATGGACCAATCAGATGCTTCTCCTTCTTATGGCAACTGTACATTGCCAGGATCTCTCCTCCTCTTCTTCTGGTCACGCGGTGATCTCTGAACCTATTCAGGCTGCAACTGGTTTGTTTCTTCTCCACCAGTGGGTCCTCAAAATCTCCCCATGCCCAATCTTTTGGGGACTCCTAGTTCTACCTTGGCTAAATCGCTCAAGGGCCAAACAGGCATGGAAGCTCCATGGGCCCAGAAGGGTGGAGATTAGCTCTGTTCCTACAGGTTGTCCCTCACTTACAACCTTTTGTTGAGCAACCGAAGTTGCAACCGCACTGAAAAAAAGTGAGGATCCTTGTACCTCTGACTATCACGGTTTCCCCACAGCTGCTGCTCTTCTGCTTTTGAGCAGGTGCCCCCCAAATACTGCATTTTTCAGAGTATAAGACGCACCTTTTCTCCCCCCCAAAAGAGGGTGAAAAACTGGGTGCATCTCATACACTGAATACAGCATTTTGGGCATCCCGTTTTTTTGCAAAAATGGACGCTCAGAGGGTTCTTGGGGCTGGGGAGGGCCGTTTTTTGCTCGTTTTTGCCCCCCAGCCCCCAGGAACGCTTTGCAGGAGTCTCAAACTTTAGCTGTGCTAAATGGCAGTGGGTTAATGTTATTCCATCCTGAATGATCATCTCCCGTTCTTAGAATTTGGTTGGAGGAGAATGTAAACCTTTAATTCCTATTGCTGGAGGTTTGGTGACTAGGCTGGCCCAATCTTTCTTCATGGAAACAAAATCTCTGCTGGGGGCTCTTAAGAAAGACCCAATTGGCTTCCTGTCTTTAAGAGCATGTTTCTCCATTTCTCCTTTAGGGAAATATAATATTCTGTCTTTTAATAACCCCCAAAATATTTCATTCTTCTAGGAGGGGGAGGGGCTTCTCCCACATTGGAGGTTCCTAAATTTTGTAACATTGGAGGCTCCAAGTGGAACCGCCTTCCCACAGTTCCTTCGCTCGCTCGTTCGTTCGTTCATTTTCTCTCTTTTTTTCCATTCAAGGTTTTTTATTTGTTAAAACAAATTATAAATATTATAGGAACAAAGAGTTGTCTGGGTCTTTTTTTACATCCGCTCAATTCCATAGTCTTTTTTACATCATAGTTTCGTTTCCAGTTTCAGCCAAATTATTCTCTTCCATTATTTTCCATCTTTATAGTTATTTTTTCTTAATACATAAACAATATCTTCAATTGCCCCTTCAAAGTTACACCAATTTTTTTCATTTCTTCCCCACCCACCCGAGGCAGCTCTCCTTATTTCTTTTTAATGTGACTTTATTGATGTCCATGGCATAGAACAGGGGTGTCCAAACTTGGGAACTTTAAGACTTGTGGACTTCAACTGCCAGAATTCCCCAGCCAGCATAGTGGGCTATCAGAAGCTGCTTCTTCCTAATTAGAATTTTGGGTCTCCAAGATCTGCACACCTGCTGTTCCACTCAGATGGGGAATTCTGGATGTATTTAGGATGAAACCAATGAAAATTCAGAAAAAAAGCATAGCATTTGTCCAAGATATACATCTTTTATTCCAATTGTTCTACTCACCATTTGTCATAACTCATTATCCCACACGGCCTTCTCCTTGTAGTTATAAATCTAGTATTTTGGGATAATGGGATTTTATTGTCCCAAATCTTTGATTGGCTACCAAACAGAGGAAGGAGATTCAATAATTTTTGCTCATCATTTTATAAAATTAGAAACAACCATAGGGAGGTGAAAGTCAGGGGACATTGGAGAGGGAAAAGATCCTTCTGGAAATACCTTGAACACCGTATCACAGATAGGTGGGAGAAAGTTCTCCAGATCTTTTTTCCCCTTTCTCCTTTAAGTAATTAAATCAAAATGAGGACATAGGAAGGAAGGATATGGCAGGTAGAGTCCAAAATGTCATTGAGCCAATCAACCTTATTGGAATTTACATCTACACAACTGCTCAGTCTGGAAAAACTATTTCTGGTCTACTAAAAAGGATATGCAGAGAGACTAGGAAGGAGACCAAAGGTTTTCCTTCAGTACTTTCCAAGACACGAATCATCTTTCTCCTGAATTTGCAGAAGCTTTCGTAGGGCCCCTTTGACCTCCTTGTTTCGAAAGCTGTAGATTAGGGGGTTCAGCATGGGGGAGACAATACAATATAACATGGAGATCAAGGTGTCCACTCCCAAGGAGTAGCCGGCACTGGGATGGTTGTAATTCAAGTTGGCCATCCCAAAGTAGACGATGACAGTAATCAAGTGGGCAGCACAGGTGGAGAAGGTCTTTCTCCGTCCAGTGCTGGAACGGATCTTCAGAATTGTAGATAAGATGTAGACGTATGAAATGATGACAAGGAGGAAAGGACAGACTCCTACAAAGATAGTTGCTATGTGAAGAGTCATCTCATTGACATAAGTATCACTGCAAGCAATTTTCAAGAGTGGTGGGACATCGCAGAAGATGTGATGGATCTGGTTGTTGCCACAGAAGGCCAAATCGGTGGCCAGTGCAACGTGAATGGCAGAGTCAACCGTGCCCCAGATCCATGAAGCTGTAGCCAGAGGGACTCGCACCCACTTACTCATGAGTTGAGTATAGCGCAAAGGTTCACAGATGGCCGCATAGCGGTCGTAGGCCATCACGGCCAGCAGTGCGCATTCAGTTCCCGTAAAGGTCATGAGGAAGAATATCTGCGCCATGCACTCGTTGTAGGAGATGGTGGGCTGCTGGCGCAGGAGGTTCACCAGGATGGTGGGGAGGGTGACCGAGGAATAGCAAATGTCTAAGCAGGACAGGTGGCTGAGGAAATAGTACATGGGACTGTGGAGGCGTGAATCCACCTGGATCAAGATGAGTATGACCGAGTTGGCCACCAAGGTGATGAGGTAGATGGCCAGAAACAGCAGAAAGAAGAAAGGTTGACCTCTGGGCATGCTGGAGAAACCCAGGAACAGGAATTCGGTCACCTGCAGGGTCTGGTTGACACTTTCCATGAGGTCCATCCAGATGTGGTGGACAACGTTGGAATGGAGCAACATTTAGGAGTAGCATCTGGAATCAAACCACAGGGAGAAGGAGAAGCTTCCCAAGCATGAATGAATCACTGGACTGGAATAATTAAACAATGGTTGGCATGAATAAAAGAATCCTCAGGTAGTTCTGGGAATGTTGATACATTGGATTCAGTGGGGTGGCAGTCCCTTACAGCCATTTCCCTCCAGTCAACTCTCCCCCAAACCCATTTGGCACACAGATGCTATGTGTGAGCTTGCACCTGCCCTTTCACACCCCTGTGCAAAGATGCAAAATGGGGAGTGAAGGTGATGGACACAGCTGGGAACGTACAACTGAATCCACACTGCATATCGGACATTGACACAATTGAGTGAGTCCAGAGGTATTTCCCGAGAAGAATCCTCCAACCCTTTGCTCACAACAGAATCCCTTACACCACCAGGCTGGAAGGTTTGGGCTTGTTCAACCTGAAACTGCCACCCAGGTTCTGACCTAAGCATCGTACACAAAATTATCTGCTAAAGCGTCCCACCTGTCAACGACTACTTCAGCTTCAACCACAATAATACACAGGCAAACAATCGATACAAACTCAAGGTAAACCGCTCCAAGCTCGATTGCAAAAAATACAACTTCAGCAATAGAGTGGTCAACGCCTGGAATGGTCTATCTGATTCCGTTGCTAGTTCCTCAAACCTCCCCTATCTTTAACCTTAAACTGCCCATTGTGGACCTCACCCCATTCCTAAGAGGTCCCTAAGGGTGTGTGCCCACCAGCATGTCCCCATTGATATGTACTCATTTTATGTGTTCATGGCCATGTTATACTTATTTATTTCCATCTATTTGTACCAATCTCATGCAATAATGTCCATGTCTATACTAAAACCTGCTACCTTGTACATGTTGACAAAGAAAGAAAAAGAAGAATTTCTTCCAAATCATCCTCCCCAAATTGAGAGATTAAGAAGGTGATGGAGAGGAAAGTTCAAGAGTAGTTTGTGCACCTGATCATTACGAGGGAATACCAATATTTAGCAATAGGATTTAGACTTATATACTGCTTTACAGTGCTTTTACAGCCCTCTCTAGAGTTTATACAGTCAGCCACTTGCCTGCAAAAATCTGGGTCCTCATTTTACCTCGGAAGGAGGGAAGGCTAAGCCAACCTTGAGCCTGGTGAGATTCGATCTGCCAAATTGATGGCAGCCGGTGATCCACTGCTAACCACTGCACAACCATGGCTTTTAATCCTAGTAGCTGTGCAAATTTCCCTGTAGCCACAAAAGGAGTCCCAAAGGTGTTTTTTCAAGAGGCAACTGGACTTTCTGGTTTTTTCTTTTGAAGAGGTTTCGCTTCTCCTCCAAGGAGCTTCTTCAGCTCTGATTGGGTGGTGGGGAATGGAAGGGTTGATATTCCATGCAGACAGCTGGTCATTGGCATCCTTAGAGAGTCATTGAACGAGCCTCTAAAGGATGCAAATTTTTCAACGGCCCTCTAAAAGGAAGCACATTTCCAGCTGCCTGCAAGGAATATCAACCCTTCCATTCCCCACCATCCAGTCAGAGCTGAAGAAGCTTCCTGGATGAGAAGCGAAATGTCTTCAAAAGAAAAAACAAGGAAGTCCAGTTGCCTCTTGAAAAGCAGCTTTGGGAGAACCATGACCTGGAGGATGGAGAATCTCTACGGACTTCCACAAGTGGAGATTTCTGGTCCCACAATTTGGGAGGGTTTGAGCAAAGAATAAATACAGGAGTAAAATTCAGCAGGTTCTGACAGGTTGTTCTGACAGCAAAGCTGGCTGAGGAACTCTGGGAGTTGAAGTCCACACGTCTTAAAGTTCCCAAGGTTGGAGACACCTGTTCCAGACAATGGCTGGTGTTGAGGTGCATCTGAAATGAGTAGTGCGTGCATTAATCTCTCCCCCACCTTTTCTTCAGGTTGATCTGAGATCTCTTTGCCCCTCATGTTCCTCACCTGTTCGAAGCCTCCTGGATGAAACTGGTAGACGTGAGCTGCTTCTCCTTTCCCTTTTCCCACAGCTTTGTGTGTTTTTCATGGCACCTGACAAGTCCCTGGAGTGGACTTGCATCACCATGGAGAAAAGAGAAAAAACATCTCCATGCTTCTCACTTGGGAGACTGTTGCTGAAGTCTTTGGAACTTTGGAATAAGGGCTGGGAGCTGGGAACTTAGACCAACATGTAGAAGGATTGAGAGAATGTCCTCTGGACTTAGTTATATAACACTAACAATAGCAATAGCCCTTAGACTTATATACAGCTTTACCACCTTCTCCAGGCAGTTTACAGAGTCAGCCTCTTGCCCCCAACAATCTGGGTCCTCATTTTACCAACCTCGGAAGGAGGGAAAGCTGAGTCAACATTAAGTTGGTCAGGATCGAACTGCACCAGTGACATGCGGTGAGGTTTATGGCTGGTGAGGCTGGTGACATCATCAGCGCGAGCTGCGGTCCCCTTCATGTTGACTCAGGAAGGCGGGGAATGGGACCACGTGTGCAGGAGGCTGAAGCTGCCTCAGCCTCCTGCACACGTGGTCCCATTCCCCTCCTTCCTGACTCCTGAGCCAACATGAAGGGGACCACGGAGTGCGCTCGCGGGACTGCAGCTCATGCTCTGCGTCCCCTTCATGTTGACCCAGGAAGGCGGGGAATGGGACCACATGTGCAGGAGGGAGGCTGAGGCTAGAGGAGCCTCCTGCACACGTGGTCCCATTCCCGACCACGTGTGCAGAAGGCTCCTCAGCGCCTTTTCCCTTTTTTTTATTTTCATAATGAGAGCGGTGAGGCTCTGCCTCCCCTGCCTCCCCTGACCACACGTCCTTGAACTGCACCAACCTGGAAGCCAAAAGGGGTGCAGGGGGGATGCTCCAGGCAGGTTGGGTGGGGCCAGGAAGAGGTGGGATTAGCTGGTTCTCCGAACTGGGCAAAAAGTTAACAACCAGTTTACCCAAAGCAGGGCAAACTGGTTGAATCCCACCTCTGCCTGCAACTGTTCTTCGTTCTGTTTTAGACTCCAGGCCTTGGAAAGATATGAAGAATGGCTTCAGTTTAACATATGTCAATCTGTTCCATTCTATGTGACGGCTTCTTTGTAGGACCCCCACTTTTACCCATAAACGACAGTAGGGTTCTTAGCCCAGTGCACACCAAGACCCCACAGAGAAACACCTGCCTGATCCACTGCAAGAGGAGACACATCACTTTCCCCACCTCAGGAAGGGATTGAGACCTGCTGTCCCACAGGCTTCCTGAGACAGTAAAATATCACACGCTTAGTCCCAAAACCCCTTTTTAAAATTAAATGGCTGTGAATTATGTTCATTCACAGCCCGTAATGAGTCCCAAACAGTCTGTGAAGAGTCCTACAGAAGTCTGCCACAGTCTTTCAGGGTAAGGCTGATAAGTACCCATCTTTACCTCCCTTGAAACGCTGCCAGAGACCTCATTGCCATTTAGTTTTCCAAGGCCAAACGGAGCACAGAATCAAACGGAGCTTCAGAGTTTAAACCCACCAGAATGAACAAAACTGCTTCCTGCAAAGGCTCACATCCGTTTGCTCCTCTTTTATGTCTAATGGGAGGGGCCAATCATCTCCAAGCCTTACTCCCGAGTCACCTCTTTTGTCTTAACAGTTCTTGCACTCTGGCAGCTCTGCACATGGACACACTGGGAACAGGCTCCCCCTGTTCCTCTGTCTCGCTGATGTCAGACTCCAGAGGCTCCGGAGGCAGCGCATAACTACCAGATGACCCTGGCCCCCCTCTCTGCCTCTGACGCAGAGCCCCTGTCTGAGCCTTCCCCAGACTTCAGGACTGGCCCAGGTTCCTCCCCAACCTCCTCACTGTCCGACTCTGCTGCCAGCTCCACAAATCACAACAGCAAGAAGGTCAAGGGCAATGGAGAAGCTGGGGTGGACACTCAACAATGTGAAGGAGCATCCCACCTGGCTTGGTTGATTTGTTTGTAATTGTGTTCTCATGGAGTTTCCCCTGAGAGTCCCTCCTTCTGGGTGTGGAGGTTGTCCTGAGTTTGAGCTCCCACCCTTTGCCTTTCACTCCAACTTTCTCAGGGAGAAATCCCTCGGGTGCAACTACTTTGCTTTTCTGCTTGTGGTGCATATTGATCTTCAGGGACATTCAGAATGCCGTAGAAACCATCTCTCTTCTTTAGCCAACATTTGGCTCTGAGGGTGACACAGACAGGATTAGGGGCACCGGATCCCTCAAAGAGGCTCGGAGGAAGAAGCAGAGACCTCCCCATGTCAGAAGCGGATACCAGGAGGACCTTGCCAATTCCTCCCTCCCTTTCTCTCCCACTCCCCTTCTTGGTAGCACCGTTGGATCCCATAGACAGTCACTGAGAGAGCTTCCTTGCCACTTCCCTTCCCAAAACTGCAGCAGCAGAAGGAGGGAGAGCAGCCCGACACGCCAGCTTCATCCTGGAGGCCGTTACAAGGTGAGGAGGCCACAAAGAAAGGTCATCGCAAAGGAGCTCAGACCTGGGTCCTTCTGCAGCAGGGAACCTTGGTGGGTGGGTGGGATGCTGAAGGAGATATTTATCATGCACCCTTTTAAAATCAGTCTTTTACGGTTGCTCTGTAAGGTTCATAAATTGCATCTGATTCAGGCTGTTCAGCAAAGTCTCATTCTTTTCTGATCTCCAAGAGAGGGGGGGGAGGTGATTTCTAAAATAAAGTATTGGTGGTGAGGAGACAGCCAAGGACCTGGATCTTCTCCCAGGAGACTTCCTGATCCTAAACATGAGAATGGTGACAATTCAGTTCCTGGTGTCAAGTCAGATATTTTGTGATGGGACTCTTGGGTCACCTACTGAGCACCAAACTCCCCATGCCTCTTCCTCTCCTCTTTACACAGGGACGCTCACACACACACACACACACACACACACACACACACACACACACCCCAGTGAAAGCCCCATTCTACATGGGCTTGAGGAAGAGGTTGCACGTGAAGGAAAGGAATTTGGAAAGAGCCTAGCAGTGGAGGGGAAGCAACAGAGATTTTGGGGGGTGAGGAGGGGAAGAAAAATTCCAGAGGAGGATTTGCTGGTCAGGAGAAGAAGCTCAGATGGTCCTGGATTCCTCCTGAGGACCAACATTAGGCAGTCATTGATCAAAGCAAGGAGAAAATGAGCACCTCTCTGGTCCATCGAAAGGAGGGTGGGGGTCACCTGGAGGAGTTTGGAGTGTGGTTGCAGAGAGCGACAGAATAAATCCCAGGAGGAACATCTCTTCATGGTTGATGCTTCACACAACTCACTTACCAAGAAAGGGGAGACTTGTTTCATTTGGGATATCAGCTCATACATAACATGTGAATCATATTGCTTCTGGGGAGAGTCAACAGGAGGGACATAGATGTCATGAACTGCCCCCCCTCACTGAAAGGACCATGAACACCCCCAGAGGTATCTCCCCCTCCCCAATGAAGGCTAATCATGGAAAGCAAAGTTCAGTCCCTCCAGATGTTCTTGGAGAAGTCCAGGGGTTCCCTCTTGCTTGCGAAGCTTCTTCCCAATGCTTTGATTTCAAACCTTCCCCCCAAAACTCTTGTAAGGAAAGAAAATACTTAGAGGAAGGGGTGTGTGGTAGCCCAACAGAAACCAGAAAGAGTGTGTGTAGCTGGGGTGAACCTGGAAGTCCTCACTTCTCTGAAAACCTCCCCTTCTCAGAAAGCTTTATCAAACCTTCTATGGAAATCTGGCTGATATTTCTATTTGTATTAAGACAGTAAGTTTTGCCTTGATGACAATAGTAGCAGAAGACAGGAGAATGAACTTGAGGTTGGATCACTGTCAATCTCTGAATTCACATCACCTGTTAGTTATGCCTCCGCATGACTGCATCGCTTTCTCCTCAAATGTATCAAAAGGAATCCCTCCTTTTCTCTGTGGGAATCCCTCCTCTTACACTCTGGAGAGAATTCCTCCAGTCCGCACTGTGCAGCAAGTACTGCAGTGAGGGTGGATGATGGGTTTTGGGGTCCTGAGTTTGATTCCAGACTATCCCACCAGGTTGCTTGTCCTTGGTCTCCCAGGACAGCTCAACCAGCCAGAGATGGTCAGGCCTCTGGACACTCCACACTTGGAGATGCTGCTTCCTTCTGAGTGACCATAAAGAGCTATCTCACCTTCAACCCCAAAGTCAACTGTGAACAGAGGACCCCAAGTAAGTGAATCAATCCTTGTGCAGTCACTTTAGAAAGGGGAGTTTTACTGCAATTCCTGTGGGCTCCACCTTTGAACCACGAAACGGTCAAGTTGATAGTCAACCTAAACACGAGTCAGAGAGTCAATTTTCCTCCTGCTCCTATTGAAGTCAATGGATCAGGAAATCCATTTCTGCTTAACTATGTTTTTTTCCCAAAGGTGAACAAGCTCGGCTTGGCTCTTTTAAGAGGAATTAATGACTGTAGTCCTTTTAAATTTAATTAATGGGAAGTTATCACAAATGGTGATGTTTTTATCTCTTTGTGTGTCACGATTATTACAAGGAATGTGATGAAAATTTCCATCACTCCCTCTTAAATTCATTTTCCAATCTTTTCCCTGCAGCTAACTTTGAGGGACCTCATGGAAGGTGGCAACCAGACCCTGCAGGTGACCAAATTCCTGTTCCTGGGTTTCTCCGGCATGCCCAGAGGTCAACCTTTCTTCTTTCTGCTGTTTCTGACCATCTACCTCATCACCTTGGTGGCCAACTCGGTCATACTCATCTTGATCCAGGTGGATTCACGCCTCCACAGTCCCATGTACTATTTCCTCAGCCATCTGTCCTGCTTAGACATTTGCTATTCCTCGGTCACCCTCCCTACCGTCCTGGTGAACCTCCTGCGCCAGCAGCCCACCATCTCCTACAACGAGTGCATGGCCCAGATGTTCTTCCTCATGACCTTTGCGGGAACTGAATGCGCACTGCTGGCCGTGATGGCCTACGACCGCTATGCGGCCATCTGCGAACCTTTGCGCTATACTCAACTCATGAGTAAGTGGGTGCGAGTCCCTCTGGCTACAGCTTCATGGATCTGGGGCATGGTGGACTCTGTCATTCACACTGCACTGGCCACCGATTTGGCCTTCTGTGGAGACAACAAGATACATCATATCTTCTGTGATGTCCCCCCTCTCTTGAAAATAGCTTGCAGTGACACTTCTATCAATGAGATGGCTCTTCACACAGCAAGCGCCATTGCGGGGTTGTGTCCTTTTGTCATTGTCATCATTTCCTACATCTACATCCTCTCAACAATTTTGAAGATCCATTCTAACAGTGGAAGGAGAAAGACCTTCTCCACCTGTGGTGCCCACTTGATTACCGTCATCCTGTACTTCGGGATGATCAACTTGAATTACAACCATCCCAGTGTGGGCTACTCCTTGGAGGTGGACACTCTGGTCTCCACCCTGTATTGTATTGTCACCCCCATGCTGAACCCCCTAATCTACAGCCTCCGAAACAAGGAGGTCAAAGCGGCCCTTCAAAAACTTCTGAATGGTTAGGACAGTGTTTTTCCCACTCTTAGCAACTCGAAGATATGTGGACTTCAATTCCCAGAATTCCCCAGCCAGCATGTCAACTTCTGAACCAGAAACTCCTTAACCATGGCGACTTGTAGATGTGTTCACTTCAACTCCCAGAATTCCCCAGACACAGAGAAAGTCCTGTTTATTTCTTTTTAATGGGACTGTTGCTGTATCTCGCATAGAGTTGGCTTGCCTTCATTAAAAGGCTGGTTAAAAATATTAAAACATCAACAGCATATATATTTGCCTCCAGAATTTTCTACTTTTACACAACCACCAAGCACAAGAATTTCCAACATCTGAATTTGATGAGCCTTTATACACTCTAGACCAGGGGTGTCCAAACTTGGCAACTTTAAGACTTGTGGACTTCAACTTCCAGAATTCCCCGCTGGCTGGGGAATTCTGGGAGTTGAAGTCCACAAGTCTTAAAGTTGCCAAGTTTGGACACCCCTCCTCTAGACAATTTCTCTGGTTACATAAACCAACTGTGCATTAGAATAGAATAGAATAGAATATTTATTTCTAAGCCGCGCCCTCTCCCGAAGGACTCGGGGCGGCGTATAATAAAACAAATAAAATACAAAGTACAATACAATACAATACAAATCTGGACAGGACATACATATAACAAGGACGTATATAAAACGTATACAAAACGTATACAAGGAGGAGGTAGGCTAATAGCTAAAAAACAATTAAACAATTAACAATTAAAACAATTAAAAAGTCACAATATTTAAAAACCCCGATAAATAAATTCTATTGAATTACATTAATAAAAAACCCGTCAGGAGCGATATAGTTGGATCATGGTTGAGCCAGGCCAGCTACTTGGAATAGGTGGGTCTTGAGCTTAACTCTGAAGGAACGGAGGTCAGAAGTAGTCCTAATATCCGGGGGGAGGTTATTCCACAGGGCTGGGCCCGCCACAGAGAAGGCTCTACTCCTAGGCGCCGCCCCTCGACACTGTCTGGTGGACGGCACCTGGAGGAGTCCCTCTCTGTGCGAGCGAATTGGTCGCAGGGATATATGGGGCAGAATACGATCCCGCAAGTAACTAGGTCCTGAGCCATGGAGCGCTTTAAAGATCGTAATCAAGACCTTGAAACGCACCCGATAGACCACAGGAAGCCAGTGCAGCTCGCGCAGGAGAGGTGTCACATGGGAGTACTTCGTACTCCCCATAATCACCTGCGCGGCCGCATTCTGGACCAACTGCAGTCTCCGAGTGCATTTCAAGGGAAGCCCCATGTAGAGAGCGTTACAGTAGTCCAGGCGAGACATCACCAGCGCGTGGGTGACTGTGCGTAGGGCGTCCCGGTCCAATAGGGGGCGCAATTGGCGCACCAGGTGAACCTGGTGGAACGCCCCCCTGGCCACGGCTGTCACATGGTCATCCATGGACAGCCTGGCATCCAGGAGGACGCCCAAATTGCGCGCCCGCTCCACGGGGGCGAGTTGAATGCCCCCAATGGCCAGAGATGGGATTAACTGGTTGAACTGGGGGGCCGGAACCCACAGCCACTCCGTCTTGGAAGGGTTGAGCCTGAGTCGGTTGTCATCCATCCAGACCCGTACGGCTTCCACACACCGGGACATCACTTCGACGGCCTCGTTGGGGTGGTTCGGGGTGGAAATGTACAGCTGAGTATCGTCAGCGTACAGGTGGTATCCCACCCCAAAACCACGGATGATCTCACCCAGCGGCTTCATGTATGTGTTGAACAGGAGTGGCGAGAGGACCGACCCCTGTGGCACCCCACAGGTAAGGGGGCTTAGGGTCGACCTCTGCTCCCCTGCCAACACACGTTGCGTCTGGCCAGAGAGGTAGGAGCCAAACCACTGCAAAACGGTGCCCCGGACCCCCAACCCCTCCAGTCGGTGCAACAGGATACCATGGTCGATGGTATCAAAAGCCGCCGAGACGTCTAATAGGACCAGGATAGAGGAACAACCCCTATCTCTGGCCCTCCAGAGATCATCCACCAACGTGACCAAGGCCGTCTCTGTGCTGTGCCCGGGGCGAAAGCTGGACTGGCGCGGGTCTAGATAATCATTCTCCTCCAGATGTCGTGGGAACTGAGAAGCCACCACACTCTCTACAACCTTCACCAAAAAGGGAAGGTTGGAGACAGGACGATAATTGGCCAGCTCCAAAGGGTCCAGGGAAGGCTTCTTGAGCAAGGGTCTCACCACCGCCTCTTTCAAGGCAGCCGGGAGAGACCCCTCAACCAACGAAGCATTCACTAGGCCCAGGAGCCAGTCGCGTGTAACCTCCCAGGATGCCAGTACAAGCCAGGAGGGACACGGGTCCAGCAAACATGTGGTAGGTCGCAGTCGTCCACGCAATCTGTCCAAATCCTCGATGACAACCAAGTCAAACTCCTCCCAAAAAGGTTTCTCAAGACTCGCCACTGGCGTCTCGACTGGGCCACTGAAGGGGACCCAATCCTTCCGGATTTGAGCGATTTTATCCTGCAGATATTTACCAAATTCCTCTGCCCTGCCCTGTAGAGGGGCCTCCCGCAGTCTCTGAAACAGAAGGGAGCGGGACACCCGAAACAGGGCGGCAGGGCAGTTCTCCGCGGATGCAATGAGAGTGGCACAATATTGACGTTTGGCCGTTCTCAATGCCACAAGGTACGTCCTTAAATGGGCTCGTACCTGTGCTCGGTCAAATTCGGATCGGGAGGATCTCCAACGACTCTCTAGGCATCTCTTGCGGCACTTCATCACCCTTAGCTCCTCGGTAAACCAAGGAGCCAGGGTGGATCGTTGCCGCCGGAGAGGCCGCAAAGGCGCCACCCGGTTCAAGGCCCCGGTAGTCGCATTATTCCACGCGGCCACCAGGTCCTCTACCCGAGGGCGGGTCAGGGCTGCAGGAGGTGGCCCAAGCTCCGTCTGGAACCTGTCTGGTTCCATCAAGCGCCTGGGGCGGAACCATCTAGTGTTTTCTGGTTCCGCCTCCCCGCAGCAGGAGGTAGCACCAGGGAAGTCAAGTCGGAGGAGTGAGTGATCTGACCATGACAGGGGAGTGATGGTTAAGTTCCCTCCTCCCAGATCACTCAACCACTGGCGAGAGACAAAAACAAGGTCCAAGGTGTGACCTCCCTCGTGTGTCGGGCCCTGAATCATTTGAGTCAGGTCCATGGCTATCATGGAAGCCATGAACTCCCGAGCCCCCTCTGATGCTTCTCCCACCGATGGCAGGTTAAAATCCCCCATCACTAGAAGTTTGGGGGTCTCAACCGCCACCGATGCGATCAGCTCGAGGAGTTCAGGCAGGGCCGCTGATGTATAGCGAGGAGCCAGGTATACTATCAGCAGGCCCAACTGCCTCCCAGGGCCCCATTTCACAACAAGGGATTCACATCCGGACGTCTGTGGCACAGTGGACTCCCTCGGCTCTAAGTCCTCCCGGATAATCACTGCTACCCCACCGCCCCTTCCCTGGGCCCGGGGCTGGTGAAATGCTTGGTAACCTGGTGGGCACATTTCCACGAGGGGTAAACCTCCCTCGTGGCCCAACCAGGTTTCCGTTATTCCCGCGAGGTCTGGCTCCCCCTCCAAAATTAGATCATGAATGAGGGGGGCCTTATTGAGAACGGACCTCGCATTGCATAACAACAGCCTCAGGCCCTGGGCCTGCAGATCCTGACCACCTAGAACGCGGGGGTTGGTACAAGCGACCGGGTGTAACCAGCACCCACGGTCTCCCAACCGACTGCGAGTTGTTAATCTGTCCTCGTATCTGCCCCTCCCTACGACTGTTGGAATCAGAGAGCCCTGTATAGGAATGGTATCCTCTCCCCCCTCCTCCTCTCCGCTCATTAATTTATTTTTTTTAAAAATGTCCTTTACCTTATCACATAGTCTCTTCTGGCACCTATTCTCCCTTCTTTCCATAAGTAGATTGTAACCCAAAATTTCAACTCCTTCTTTTAATTGTTCTTTTTCAAATGTCAGTTAAAAAAAATACTGTATATGCATATCAGCAATTGCATTTTCGTAATTTATTTCCAGTCCTTTTTCAAACTCAGTTTTACATTCCAAACATGGATTATTTCGCCTGCTTTAAATCTCCCTAATACAGATAGTTCTCGACCTACAACAGCTTGTTTAGTGGCCATTCAAAGTTACAACAGCACTGAAAAACGTAACTTAGGACCACTTTTATGTCAGTTGCAACAGTCACGAGATCAAAATTCAGACGCTTGGCAACTGGTTCATATTTACGACGGTCGCCGTATCCCGGGGTCACGTGATCCCTTTTTGCGACCTTCTGACAAGCGAAGTCCATGGGAAAGCTGGATTCACTTAACGACAGTGTATTGACTTAATAACTGCCATAATTCACTTAACAACCTCTGCAAGAAAAGTCATAAAATTGGGCTGACCTCACTTAACAACTGACTCAGCAACATAAATTTTGGGCTCAACTGTGGTCATAAGTCAAGGACTACATGTCACTGTACATGAGAAAATCACTGGAAACTCTATTCCTCTATCACCAGTTCTTCTTTTGGTTTTATTTTAATTCCCCTTGACAAAATTGCAGTGTCTCATGATAAGGTAAACCATTTGGGTCTGCCCATTATTTTCCCTCTACAAACGATTCCCCCACATGAAATAAAACCTTTGAAATTCTTTGCACTGCTGTGTTTCTTGGAGCCCACAATCCTTCCACCGAATGGTCATCCAGACGTTCCTTCAGTGTGACTTGCGCTAAGCCCAACTCTGCGGTCACACAATCCATTCCTTCCTTCCTTCCTTCCTTCCTTATCTATCTATCTATCTATCTATCTATCTATCTATCTATCTATCTATCTATCTATCATCTATCTATCTATCTATCTATCTATCTATCTATCTATCTATTCTTAGATAGATACTAGGTAGGTGGGTAGATATATTCTAAACTTTCTAAGAATAGATGATAGTTATAGACAGACCTATCTATCTATCTATCTATCTATCTATCTATCTATCTATCTATCTATCTATCTATCTATCTATCTATCTATCATCTAGCTAGCTAGTAATCATCTATCTATCTCTATCTCTATTTCTCTATCTATTTAACAAATCTTTCTAATCTATCTCATATAATCATAAGGCTGGAAGGGACCTTAGAGGTCTTCTAGTCCAACCCCTGCTCAAGGCAGGAGATCCTATAACATCCCAGTCCAATGGCAACTGTAGCCAATCAGTTCCCAGCACAATGGTGATGGGAGCAGGAGAAGAGGGGTCCTCTGAGTAATACTTTCAGGAACAAGAAACACCTTTGATTAATGTTTCTGGTTCTTTGAAGTAACAAGCAAGGATGTGGAATTCTGATAAGGACCAGTTCAAACTCGCCAGTCAAGAATTGCTCAAAGAGTTGAACTTTAATAACTCCTTGATAGCTCATTACAATGTAAAAACCAAACCTACTGAATGTGCAACTGGTCATTAACAAGATCATGCTTAGAATATTGTGGGATGATATTAACAGTTACATATAAAGATGCCACCATTGCTCACTGACACTATTGAGACAAATGATGTTGACCAATGGAAGAACACATTGTGAACCCAATATGTTTGAACTGTGTATAAAATTATTCTGTTAGTTGCCCTTCACCTCTTATCAATAAGGTGACTTTTCTTGCTTAGGCATAAATAGAGCGATATTAATCTTAACTGGGCTAACAAATCTTGCCAATACTTAGAAAAATTCTTTTCCCATTGTTTAATGGAATATCAGTTCTCAATATCAGTAACGTCTGAAATAAAAACAACATCTTTGGTAAAACATTCATCTTAATTATGGAAATTCTGCCCAGTAAAGATAATTGCAATTTGTCTCATCATTGTAAGTCTTTTTAAAATATTATTCAAAACAAGTACAACATTATTTTAAAACAGCTTAGAATTTGGGCAAGAAAAACAATGTGGTACCTTGCTCAATAGTACCGATAGTAACTGTGAGAGGGATCTTGGAGTCCTAGTGGACAATCACTTAAATGGGAGCCAGCCATGTGCAGCAGCTGCCAAAAAAGCCAACACAGTTCTAGGCTGCATCAACAGAGGGAGAGAATCAAGATCACATAAAGGGTTAATACCACTTTATAATGCCTTCATAAGGCCACACTTGGAATACTGCATTCAGTTTTGGTCACCACGATGCAGAAAAGATGTGGAGACTCTAGAAAGAGAGCAGAGAAGAGCAACAAAGAGGATTAGGGAACTGGAGGCTAAAAAATAAAGAACTGGAATTGGGTATGTCTAGTTTCATAAAAAGAAGGACTAGGGGTGACATGATAGCAGTGTTCCCATATCTCAGGAGTGGCCACAAAGAAGATTCTCCAAAGCCCCTGAAGCTAGGACAAGAAGGGATAGATGGAAACTAATCAAGGAGAGAAGCAATCTAGAACTAAGGAGAAATTAGTTTGTGACAGTTAGACAAATTAACCAGTGGAATGAAGTGTTTCCAGAAGTTGTGAATGCTCCAACTTTGGAACTCTTTAAGAAGAGATTGGATAGCCATTTGTCTGAAAGGATATAGGGTTTCTTTCCTGCCTAAGCAGGGGTTGGACTAGAAGACCTCCAAGGTCCCTTCCAACTCTGTTATTCTATTATTCTATTGTATTGGTCAACATAGCCCCAAGATATTTCATCTTCTTCTCCACCTCCAACATTCTTGTCAAAGTTTCACAATCTTGAATAGTCATATTCTTAGCCACCATTTTGTTTTCTGTTTATTTGGTTTGAAACCTGCTAAAACTCCAAAATCATTGAGTTTCCTCCTCAGATATTCCCTTGTACTTTCTGGGTCCTGCAGAAATACAACTAAATCGCTAGCAAAAATGTCACACCTGTCTGGCCTTGGCTTCTTAGGAAAGAAAGATCCCCGACTTCATTTGTGCGAAAGATTTACTACTTTTACTAAAGGCCAAGTGGTTAGTACAGTACAGCAAAGCCAGAATTAAAAGTTTGTGCATCAAGGTTCCCCAGTTAACTTTCCCTTTCTTGGCTAGATAGTGAGCTGTTTGGCTTCCCATCCCAGGCCTCTGGCCTTGGGGCATTGAACCAATGTCTCAGGAAGGTTTCCCCCTCCTTCCCTGCAATTTGAGCAATTCCCTCCCCCCACATTGGTTTATGGCAGGCTGGGACCTAGCAAGGCAATGCTGAAGCTGCAGATGGCAGATCTGACAAAGTTCTGTTTACAAATGTATTTTTTTTTATTATTACACCCATTTTATTTTGGTCACATTATACATTTAGAATTCCCAGCTCTAATATAAGCAACTGTGAAATCATCCTTGCCTCATGAAAACACCTTGAAAAAATGTTTTGGAGATAGATGTGAGAAAGTTATCCAGATCTTTTTTCTCCCATTCCCACCTTAAATGGTTAAACCAAAATTGGGACATAGGAAAGAAGGATATGGGGGGGGGGGGGTGAGAAAATCCCAGAGCCATGGACCAAATGAGCCATGATGAGATTGGCAGTTACACAACCCATCGTTTGGGAAAACAAAGTGGTTTGTCCGTACACAAGGATGAGCAGAGAAGGTAAGAAGGAAACCAAGTTTTCCCTTCACTGCCTTCCTGGAGATGCATCTTTCTTCTCCTGAGTGCCCAGAAGTTTTTGTAGGGCCCCTTTGACCTCCTTGTTTCGGAGGCTGTAGATTAGGGGGTTCAGCATGGGGGTGATGATACAATACAGGGTGGAAACTAGAGTGTCCACCTCTAAGGAGTAGCCCGCACTGGGACGGTTGTAATTTAAGTTGGCCATCCCAAAGTAGACGATGACGGTGACCAGGTGGGCAGCACAGGTGGAGAAGGTCTTTCTCCTTCCACTGTTAGAACGGATTTGCAGAATGGACGATAAGATGTAGACATATGAAATGACGACAAGGAGGAAAGGACACAGCCCTACAAAGACACTTGCTGTGTGAAGAGCCATCTCATTGATATAAGTGTCACTGCAAGCTATTTTCAAGAGAGGGGGGACATCACAGAAGATATGATTTATCTTGTTGTCTCCACAGAAGGCCAAATCGGTGGCCAGTGCAGTGTGAATGACAGAGTCCACCATGCCCCAGATCCATGAAGCTGCAGCCAGAGGGACTCGCACCCACTTACTCATGAGTTGAGTATAACGCAAAGGTTCGCAGATGGCCGCATAGCGGTCGAAGGCCATCACGGCCAGCAGTGCGCATTCAGTTCCCGCAAAGGTCATGAGGAAGAACATCTGGGCCATGCACTCGTTGTAGGAGATGGTGGGCTGCTGGCGCAGGAGGTTCACCAGGACGGTGGGGAGGGTGACCGAGGAATAGCAAATGTCTAAGCAGGACAGATGGCTGAGGAAATAGTACATGGGACTGTGGAGGCGTGAATCCACCTGGATCAAGATGAGTATGACCGAGTTGGCCACCAAGGTGATGAGGTAGATGGTCAGAAACAGCAGAAAGAAGAAAGGTTGACCTCTGGGCATGCCGGAGAAACCCAGGAACAGGAATTCGGTCACCTGCAGGGTCTGGTTGCCACCTTCCATGAGGTCCCTCAAAGTTAGCTGCAGGGAAAAGATTGGAAAATGAATTTAAGAGGGAGTGATGGAAATTTTCATCACATTCCTTGTAATAATCGTGACACACAAAGAGATGAAAACATCACCATTTGTGATAACTTCCCATTAATTTAATTAAAAAGATTACAGTCATTAATTCCTCTTAAAAGAGCCAAGCCGAGCATGTTCTCCTTTGGGAAAAAAACATAGTTAAGCAGAAATGGATTTCCTGATCCATTGACTTCAATAGGAGCAGGAGGAAAATTGACTCTCTGACTCGTGTTTAGGTTGACTATCAACTTGACCGTTTCGTGGTTCAAAGGTGGAGCCCACAGGAATTGCAGTAAAACTCCCCTTTCTAAAGTGACTGCACAAGGATTGATTCACTTACTTGGGGTCCTCTGTTCACAGTTGACTTTGGGGTTGAAGGTGAGATAGCTCTTTATGGTCACTCAGAAGGAAGCAGCATCTCCAAGTGTGGAGCGTCCAGAGGCCTGACCATCTCTGGCTGGTTGAGCTGTCCTGGGAGACCAAGGACAAGCAACCTGGTTGGATAGTCTGGAATCAAACTCAGGACCCCAAAACCCATCATCCACCCTCACTGCAGTACTTGCTGCACAGTGCGGACTGGAGGAATTCTCTCCAGAGTGTAAGGGGAGGGATTCCCACAGAGAAAAGGAGGGATTCCTTTTGATACATTTGGGGGAAGGAGGAGAAAGCGATGCAGTCATGCGGAGGGATAACTAATAGGCGATGTGAATTCAGAGATTGAAAGTGATCCAACCTCAAGTTCATTCTCCTGTCTTCTGCTGCTATTGTCATCAAGACAAAACTCACTGTCTTAATACAAATAGAAATATCAGCCAGATTTCCATAGAAGGTTTGATAAAGCTTTCTGAGAACGGGAGGTTTTCAGAGAAGTGAGGACTTCCAGGTTCACCCCAGCTACACACACACTCCTTCTGGTTTCTGTTGGGCTACCACACACCCCTTCCTCTACGTATTTTCTTTCCTTACAAGAGTTTTGGGGGGGAAGGTTTGAAATCAAAGCATTGGGAAGAAGCTTCGCAAGCAAGCGGGAACCCCTGGACTTCTCCAAGAACATCTGGGGGGACTGAACTTTGCTTTGCATAATTAGCCTTCATTGGGGAGGGGGAGATACTTCTGGGGATGTTCATGTCCTTTCAGTGAGGGGGGGCAGTTCATGACATCTCTGTCCCTCCTGTTAACTCTCCCCAGAAGCAATGTGATTCACATGTTATGTATGAGCTGATATCCCAAATGAAACAAGTCTCCCCTTTCTTGGTAAGTGGGTTGTGTGAAGTATCAACCATGAAGAGATGTTCCTCCTGGGATTTATTCTGTCCCTCCCTGAAACCACACTCCAAACTCCTCCAGGTGACCCCAACCCTCCTTTCGATGGACCAGTGAGGCGCTCATTTTCTCCTTGCTTTGATCAATGACCGCCTAATGTTGGTCCTCAGGAGGAATCCAGGACCATCTGAGCTTCTTCTCCTGACCAGCAAATCCTCCTCTGGAATTTCTCTTCCCCTCCTCACCCCCCAAAATCTCTGTTGCTTCCCCTCCACTGCTAGGCTCTTTCCAAATTCCTTTCCTTCATGTGCAACCTCTTCCTCAAACCCGTGTAGAAAGGGGCTTTCACTGGGTGCGTGTGTGTGTGTTTGTGAGCGTCCCTGTGTAAAGAGGAGAGGAAGAGGCATGGGGAGTTTGGTACTCAGTAGGTGACCCAAGAGTCCCATCCCAAAATATCTGACTTGACACCAAGAACTGAATTGTCGCCATTCTCGTGTTTAGGATCAGGAAGTCTCCTGGGAGAAGATCCAGGTCCTTGGCTGTCTCCTCACCACCAATACTTTATTTTAGAAATCACCCCCCTCTCTTGGAGATCAGAAAAGAATGAGACTTTGCTGAACAGCCTGAATCAGATGCAATTTATGAACCTTACAGAGCAACCGTAAAAGACTGATTTTAAAAGGGTGCATGATAAATATCTCCTTCAGCATCCCACCCACCCACCAAGGTTCCCTGCTGCAGAAGGACCCAGGTCTGAGCTCCTTTGCTATGACCTTTCTTTGTGGCCTCCTCACCTTGTAACGGCCTCCAGGATGAAGCTGGCGTGTCCGGCTGCTCTCCCTCCTTCTGCTGCTGCAGTTTTGGGAAGGGAAGTGGCAAGGAAGCTCTCTCAGTGACTGTCTATGGGATCCAACGGTGCTACCAAGAAGGGGAGTGGGAGAGAAAGGGAGGGAGGAATTGGCAAGGTCCTCCTGGTATCCGCTTCTGACATGGGGAGGTCTCTGCTTCTTCCTCCGAGCCTCTTTGAGGGATCCGGTGCCCCTAATCCTGTCTGTGTCACCCTCAGAGCCAAATGTTGGCTAAAGAAGAGAGATGGTTTCTACGGCATTCTGAATGTCCCTGAAGATCAATATGCACCACAAGCAGAAAAGCAAAGTAGTTGCACCCGAGGGATTTCTCCCTGAGAAAGTTGGAGTGAAAGGGAAAGGGTGGGAGCTCAAACTCAGGACAACATCCACACCCAGAAGGAAGGACTCTCAGGGGAGAACCAAGTATCTTCTACTTCCAAGACTTGAGATGAAACTATGTTTCCTAGGTAATGTAGATTCTCAATTTTCCTTGCTTAGAATCTTCTACATGCATTGGACTTTAGTTACCATAATGTCTCAGTCTGTATGGCTGTGAATTATGGGTATTCCAAATAGAATAGGGTAAGGCCACACTGGGAATATTTGCATCCAGTTTTGGTTGCCACGATGTAGAAAAGATGTGGAGACTCTGGAAAGAGTGCAGAGAAGAGCAACAAAGAGGATTAGGGGACTGGAGACTAAAACATATGAAGAACGGTTGCAGGAACAGGGTATGTTTAGCTTAAGAGAAAGAAGGACTAGGGGAGACATGATAGCAGTCTTCCAATATCTCAGGGGTTGCCACAAAGAAGAGGGAGTCAAGCTATTCACCAAGGCACCTGAAGGACAAGAAGCAATGGGTGGAAACTAATCAAGGAGAGAAGCAACCTAGAACTGAGGAGGAATTTCCTGACAGTGAGAACAATTAATCAGTGGAACAGCTTGCCTCCAGAAGTTGTGAATGCCCCAACACTGGAAGTCTTTAAGAAGATGTTGGATAGCCATTTGTCTGGAACGGTATAGGGTTTCCTGCCTAGGCAGGGGGATGGACTAGAAGACCTCCAAGGTCCCTTCCAACTCTACTATTGTATTGTATTGTATTGTATAGAATGGAAGAGAATAGCAGAGTTTGAAAGGACCTTGGAGGTCTTCTAGTCCAACCCCCTGCCTATGCAGGAAACCTTATATCATTTCAGACAAATGGCTATCTTCTTAAAAACGTCCAGTGTTGGAGCATTCACAACTTCTGGAGGGAAGTTGTTCCACTGATTAATTGTTCTAACTGTCAGGAAATTATTCCGCAGTTCTAGGTTGCTTCTCTCCTTGATTAGTTTTTACCTATTGCTTCTTGTTCTACCCTCAGGTGCCTTGGAGAATAGTCTGACTCCCTCTTCTTTGGGGCAACTCCTGAGATATTGGAAGATGCTATCATGTCTCCCCAGGACCTTATTTTCATTAAATGAGACATACCCAGTTCCTGCAACCGTTCTTCATATGTTTTAGTCTCGTCCCCTAATCCTCTTTGCTGCTCTTCTCTGCACTCTTTCCAGAGTCTCCACATCTTTTTTACATCGTGGCGACCAGAACTGAGTGCAGTATTCCAAGTGTGGCCTTACCAAGGCCTTATAAAGTGGTATTAGCCCTTCATGTGATCTTGATTCTATCCCTCTGTTGATGCAGCCTAGGACTGTGTTGGCTTTTTTGGCAGCTGCTGCACATGGCTGGCTCCTATTTAAATGGTTGTCCACTAGGACTCCAAGAGTCCTCTCACAGTTGCTACTGTTGAGGAAGGTACCACCTATACTGTACTGAGATTGGAAGCTTTTCTAGCCCAAACACCTCCTCAAGGCAGGATCAATCTTAATGCCACTGTGGTGGTGAAAATAGCCAGCACCTTTTCTCTAATAGTAGCAAAATCAGGGTGTAGCATCTCTGCGCTGGATACACTATCGCAAAACCAAAGCAAAGAAGGAGAAAACAGAACAGCAGAAATATGGATGGGCCACCCTGTTGGGTATGTCTTTGTTATCAATAATCTTTGTAGCTCAGGGTTGAAATTGGTGCTCTCTGATCTTGCTTGTTTTCTTGCAGGTAACATCATGATGATATTATCTAGTTGGGTAATGAGACATCTGCGAGAACATAACCAAACTCAGAGAAGAATGCCATAGACTTCCCCTCCTCCTCCCCTCCTCCTTCTCCCCCTCCTCCTCTCCTCCCCTTCTCCCTCCCCCATTCTAGTTCTGATGATGTTACCTAGTTTGGGTAATGAAATGTCTGCAAGGAAACAAGCAAGCTCAGAGAAGACCGAGGGCCCCTTGTGTCTTCATTATTTTTGCTTTTCTCTGTTTGTAGTGACTGGATCCCATCTTTGTTTGAGAAAAACAATACATGAAATGTCTTTGTTTGGAGCTTGGTTACTCAACAGCTGGACACTCTGAAGGGGCAGAGCAGCGCCTGCATTTTCTGCACGACATGAAAAAAGTGCACCTTCCTCCACCTGTCCTTACCACTTTCTATAGAGGGCCGATTGAGAGTACCCCGCCATATTGCATTACTGTCTGGTTTGGAAGCATTATTAAAGCCACTGCAGAGAGTGGTGAGGACAGCAGAAAAGATCGTTGGGAGTTCACTCCCTTCTATTCAGGACATGACATATAAGTGATGCTTGATCAGGTCTGCAGGATTGTCTGGGGTGCCACACATGCTCGCCACAACTGTTTTCCTTGTCACCTTTTGGGAGGGGGCTTTGTGGTATCCGAAGCAGAACATCCAGATTCGGTCACAGTTTTGATCCGTATAACATCAACCGTGTGAACTTTCAGGCTTCCTCGTTCCGCTAAGACTTAAAGTTGCCAAGTTTGATGACCTCTTATATAAATGCAGCAGGAATGGCACACCTCTATGCAGGAGAGAAGAAGAAGGGAGGGATGCTGAAAGAACGTGGATGGAAGAAAAGCAGGGTTGTTGGTAATTTGTAGAGAGGAGATGAATAAGAATGACAAACCCATCAATGAAGAAGGAATATCTGAGTGTGGAAGTTCATTTTCATTGCCATGCCAGGTAACATCTTTAGAGGAGTTTAAGAGAGGTCAGTGTTGGAGTTCTTCTACTTATAGGGGCTTCGTATGGTCAGTAACTCTTGTGATGGGGAGGTCACGCCAGTGATGGTCACATCAGGTGAGGATCTTGTGATGGGTTTGGTGTGGGTCAGGCTGAAGATGTTACCTAGCCTGGTAATGAAAATTTGGGAAATCAGTCCATAAACTCGAAGGATGAGCCTCCTCCCTCATCCTCCACCTGAGCTACAGATGTTCCCCACTATCACAAAGGAACAATGAAGGGTGTCCATGCCCAACTTCTTCACTGCCTTTGTCTTGCTTGCCAAGTGACACAACAGTCCACAACCCTGCCTGAGGTAGTGGAAGTGGAAAAGAGCTGCCTCTTCTTTTAGTGGCTATCAGAAGCTGCTTCTTCCTAATTAGAATTTTGGGTCTCCAAGATCTGCACACCTGCTGTTCCACTCAGATGGGGAATTCTGGATGTATTTAGGATGAAACCAATGAAAATTCAGAAAAAAAGCATAGCATTTGTCCAAGATATACATCTTTTATTCCAATTGTTGTACTCACCATTTGTCATAACTCATTACCCCACCCAGCCTTCTCCTTGTAGTTATGAATCTAGTATTTTGGGATAATGGGATTTTATTTTCCCAAATCTTTGATTGGCTACCAAACAGAGGAAGGAGAATCAATAATTTTTGCTCATCATTTTATAAAATTAGAAACAACCATAGGGAGGTGAAAGTCAGGGGACATTGGAGAGGGAAAAGATCCTTCTGGAAATACCTTGAACACCATATCACAGATAGGTGGGAGAAAGTTCTCCACATCTTTTTTCCCCTTTCTCCTTTAAGTAATTAAATCAAAATGAGGACATAGGAAGGAAGGATATGGCAGGTAGAGTCCAAAATGTCATTGAGCCAATCAACCTTATTGGAATTTACATCTACACAACCCCTCAGTCTGGAAAAACTATTGCTGGTCTACTAAAAAGGATATGCAGAGAGACTAGGAAGGAGACCAAAGGTTTTCCTTCAGTACTTTCCAAGACACGAATCATCTTTCTCCTGAATTTGCAGAAGCTTTCGTAGGGCCCCTTTGACCTCCTTGTTTCGAAAGCTGTAGATTAGGGGGTTCAGCATGGGGGAGACAATACAATATAACATGGAGATCAAGGTGTCCACTCCCAAGGAGTAGCCGGCACTGGGATGGTTGTAATTCAAGTTGGCCATCCCAAAGTAGACGATGACAGTAATCAAGTGGGCAGCACAGGTGGAGAAGGTCTTTCTCCGTCCAGTGCTGGAACGGATCTTCAGAATTGTAGATAAGATGTAGACGTATGAAATGATGACAAGGAGGAAAGGACAGACTCCTACAAAGATAGTTGCTATGTGAAGAGTCATCTCATTGACATAAGTATCACTGCAAGCAATTTTCAAGAGAGGGGGGACATCGCAGAAGATGTGATGGATCTGGTTGTTGCCACAGAAGGCCAAATCGGTGGCCAGTGCAGTGTGAATGGCAGAGTCAACCGTGCCCCAGATCCATGAAGCTGTAGCCAGAGGGACTCGCACCCACTTACTCATGAGTTGAGTATAGCGCAAAGGTTCGCAGATGGCCGCATAGCGGTCATAGGCCATCACGGCCAGCAGTGCACATTCAGTTCCTGCAAAGCTCATGAGGAAGAACAACTGGGCCATGCACTCGTTGTAGGAGATGGTGGGCTGCTGGCGCAGGAGGTTCACCAGGACGGTGGGGAGGGTGACCGAGGAATAGCAAGTGTCTAAGCAGGACAGATGGCTGAGGAAATAGTACATGGGACTGTGGAGGCGTGAATCCACCTGGATCAAGATGAATATCATTGAGTTGGCTATCAAGGTGAGGAGGTAGATGGCCAGGAACAGCAGAAAGAGGAAGGGGCGTCCTGTGTGCATGCCAGAGAAACCCAGGAACAGGAATTCGGTCACCTGCAGGGTCTGGTTGACAGTTTCCATGAGGGCCATCAATGAAATGATGTGTTGGACAAAGCTGGAAGACCGTGGAATTCAGGGTTATCTGCTGTTCTCAGATCACAGCATGAAGCAGAATCTTCCCAAGCAGGAGTGAACCTCTAGATTTCCCCAAAGGCCGTCTGGAATAATGAAACAATGCTTTGCATGAATAAAAAAAGTCATCAGGTAGGAGAGATGGTTATGGGGTGTTTATGGGTTTAATTAAGTAAGTTTGCAAATAGAAACCGAATTAGCCCCTCCAGTCAGCTCTTCCCCAAGGCCCTTAGACAGACATGCTATGTGTGACCAGGTGTTTCCCCATTTGCATCCCTTTGCAAAGAGGCAGAGTGGGAATTGTTGATGATGCACGGAGTTGGGAACGAGTCCACCGACTGGGTCTCCCCAAGTTCCTTCACCTGTTTTTCAGGCTCACTGAAGGGACTCATCCAGTGCAGGGGAGGGAGGCTCAAGGTAGTAAGCCACGTAGAATTATGGGGAGTGGAAGTAATGAAATATTGATCGATGGTGCAGATACAACCTTGGGGGTCATTAGTAAAAGGTCAAGATTCCCCTCACACACGTGCTAGTTGTTCCCCACTCTACGGGGTGGTGCTCATCTCCATTTCAAAAGCCAAAGAGCCAGCGCTGTCTGAGGATGTCTCTGTGGTCATATGGCTGGCATGACTAAAGGCCAAAAGTGCACGGAACATTGTTCCCTTCCCACCAAAGGTGGTCCCTATTTTTCTACTTGCATTTTTTACCTGCTTTCGAACTGCTAGGTTGGCAGAAGCTGGGACAAGTAACGGGAGCTCACTCGGTTACGCAGAGCTAGGGATTCGAACCGCCAAACTGATCGACAAGCTCAGCATCTTAGCCACTGAGCCACCACGTCCCTATCATTAGGAGAGGCTCCTAATTGCGGTGCAAATTTCCCTGCAAAAGGAAAGTTTTGGTCCCAGCATTTGGGAGGATTTGAGCAAAGAATAAATGAATCAGGAATTATACCTTTGCATGGTGCTTATCACACGCAAGTGTTTGTTTGTGTAGCCCACTTCAGTTGGAGGAGGGGGGCTTCACAGGAAAAGACTGTGATCTTTGCCTCACTTCTGTGTCCTTCTCCTTCTCCAGACCTTCAGCAGCTCTCTGGACTTTCTCCTCCCCTCTGTGTCTTCCTGCTACACAGAATAACAGAAAAATGGAAGGGACCTTGTAGGTCATCTAGTACAACCCCCACCCCACCTCACCCACACAGGAGACCCTACACCATTTCTGACAGATGGCAGTCCAGTCCCTTCTTGAAAGCTCCAGTGATGAAGCTCCCACAACTTCTGTTCCATGGGTTGATTGTTTCTCACTGTCAGAAATTTTCCCCTTATTTCCAGGTTGAATCTCTCCTTGGTCAGTTTCCATTAATTATTCCTTGTCTGGCCTTCGGGGGCTTCGGAAAATAGCTTGCCCCTCTCCTCTTTATGGCAGCCCCTCAAATATTGGAAGAATGGTATCATGTGTCCCCTGGTCCTTCTCTTCACCAGAATAGCCATGCCCAGTTCCTGCAACCATTCTTTGTATGTTTTAGCCTTTAGAATGAAATCTTTTCCACTTTTTTCCCAACTCATGTAGCTTGTTCAATAAAATACCAGAAAGGACCTTTTCTCCTTTTGAGGGGAGTGGGAGAGAAAGCTTAGCTCCACTAGGCATGAAAAAAGAGAGCTGAGCTTGTTCTCACAAAAAACCTTTAATTTATGCACCTTCCAGACAATGGTTGGTGTCGAGGTGCATTTGAAATGGTTAGTGCATTAATCCCCCTCCCACACACGCACTCTCTAGGTGGATCTGCAGTCTCTTTGCCCCTTGAGTTCCTCACCTGGATGAAGCTAGAAGGTGTAGCTTCTTCCTCCTTCCCAACTCCTCAGTAGACCTTTCTGTCTTGAGGAGGGTCTCAGTTACTTGCTCTCAGCCTCTTTCCGGCATTGGAGATCCCATATCTGCCCTGCATTCATCCTGTGTCACAAATGCTGGTGAAAGAAGCGACCCAATTTTTATGGCACCTGACATGTCCCTGGAGATGACTTACATCACAAAGGAGAAAAACAGAAGCATCTACATGCTTCTCACTAGAGAGCTGCTTTTGAAAGCTTTGGAACTTTGGGATAAAGTTTGGAAGAGGAGAATTTAGACCAACAACCACAGAGAGGAGGATGGAATGAATGCCCTCCGGACTTATGGGAATAGGTCCAGGATATAACCTTCCATGCCTGGTGCCTTCAAGATGTATTTGCCTTCAGTTCTCATACTTCCTCAGTCTCTGTCGCTGGGAAAGAGATGAGTTGAGATCTTGCAGCAGGCTCTGAGATATAGAAGGCCAAGGATGAATCAACCCAATGGAAGAACTTGCCTTCAGAAGCTGTGGGAGCTTCATCACTGGAAGCTTTCAAGAGGAGATTGGGCTGCCATTTGTCAGAAATGGTGTAGGGTCTCCTGCTTGGGTGGGGTGGGGGGTTGGACTAGAAGACCTACAACAGGGGTCCTCAAACTTGGGAACTTTAAGGCTTGTGGACTTCAACTCCCAGAATTCTCCAGCCAGCTGGCTGGTTTACATTGCCACACCTGCTCTGGTGCCGTTCTGTAGGAAAGTCACTGTAGGATCCGAAGGTCCTTCAAGCTCTTGGTGCGGCAGGGAAACAAGTGTGGTGTCAGGTTTCCAAAAGACGCCCTAACTGAGAGCAGCAATCCAAGTCATGAAATGCCCCAGTCACGAATCTCCCCACTGATGGAATGGCAGCCCCAAGCTGCTGAGAGCGCCAGGGATGACACATGACCTGCATGGCTGAGAATCTCCCTGGGCACCTCAGAGGACTTAGGACCAGGCTCCAGAGTGCTGAGCAGCAGATAACTGCAAGCCATGCAAATCCTTCCATTCCACAGCCTTTCTCTTTTGCTGCATAGGGTTTCTCAAGGGGAACGATCAGAATTGCTACCACAGCGCTCTTTTTATCTAGGGCCAATTTCCTCTGCCCTGGAGCAACAGAGGCACCAGATGAAGTTTGGAGAAGCAACCAAGGCCTGCCGTAATCTCTGCTCTGCGCTCCTTCGCTCCATGGGTGCTGGGTCTGATTTTGCTCCTCCTGATGAGCCAGACGCTCAAATAAAATCTGTCCAGCATGACAAGTTATTTTCCTGTATTGTTATTGCACCCGATATATCGAAATTAAATGCCATGTTCAATCAGAGGTGGGTTGCTCCCGATTTGGCTGAATAGGTAGTGGTAATTCGGCCTGGGTGGCAGAACCGGTGGTGACCCAGGCTGGCCACGCCCCCAGACTAGTTCCCTTCTGCCGTTGCCGGCATGTTTCTGCGCATGAAACGCGCATGAAGCGAACCGGTACCAACAGATACAGAACCCACCCCTGTCTTCAATGTACATTATACATAAAAAATGAAGCACAAGCACACATCCTTCGCATTCTATACAATTGAATTGGAAACCCTGATTGATACTGCCTTAATATTACATTATACCATAGAGTTCAATATGGTTGCTGCCCTGGGATGGAAGCTGTTTTTCAGCCTTTTTCTCCTTGTTTTTATTGTCCTGTACCACCTGCCAGATGGTAATAGTTAAAAAAAAGGGTGCCCAGGATGAGATGGATCTTTAAGGATGTTTTGAGCTTTCTTGAGGCAGCGGGAGCTATTCAGCTCTTCCAAAGAGGGGAGAGGTCCTCTGGGCAATGACGTTGGCCCTCTGGAGCATTGTCCCATCTGCCACTGTGCAATTGGCAAACCAGACACAGAGGCAGTGAGTTAGAATACTCTCTATGGTGCAGCGGTAGAAGGTCAGCAGCAGTTTTCCATTCAATTGTTGCTTCCTGAGAAGTCTCAGGTCGTATAATCTCTGCTGGGCCCTTTTGACCAGGGCTGCAATGTGAGCAGCACTGGTTGGTCCTCTTTTATGACAACCCCCAGAAACTTAAAACTGGCCACTTGCTCCACTCAGTCTCCATTGATGAGAAAGGGCTGGGTGTCTGATCTATTCCTTCTGTAGTCCACTATAAGCTCCTTGGTCTTATTGGGGTTAAGGACCAAGTTATTGTCTCCACACCACAAAAGCAACTGGTTTCGTGGCAAGTCTCATTTATTGAGCAAAGCCGGAAGATTGTTGAGGTTTGAAGCTCAAGAACATCCATTGATGCTGTGACGCTTTCTTCCATGTTCATTTCCCTTCAATCGGAGTGTTGCGTAGCTGCTGGATCTCAGCACCACTTTCCTGTCCCCAAAACTGAATTATTTGGGTAGCTGAGATATATATACTCCCAGCATCCTTTGTCATCCTTCCCAGGAACACCCCACCACCATCATCAGTAGCATAATGAGACAGTCCAGGAAGACGTGAAGGGACAGAAGTCATAGTTAAGTGGAATTCATTGTGTCATTCAAGGTTGAGGTTTTCCTGGGTGTTGATGAAAAACCCATCAGTGGCATGGGGAAATGGCCACTGAATTCTGGGATGACTAACAGTGGACTCTTGGATGGCCACCTCAGAAGTTACCCATGTAACAACCAAGATGATTGCGTTTTGGGAACAGACAAGAGAGAAGCAACGCATTGGGCCATGTTCTCCTCATATGTTGAACCTCCAGTGGGTTTGACTCCAGTGGGTGGACATAGGGGAGGGATCATCTTTGGCTCCCAGAATGGAAGGCGATGCCAGTCTCCCTGACCAGGTAAAAGTTGTGAGCATTTCATGTGCAGCAACATCTTTCTCTGGTTTCATTTTTTAAAAAATGAGTCAGATGTCGTCTTTTGTGCTGTTTGGTTAATATCATATACAACACTAATCAAAATTATATATTGTACGTTTAGGCACTGAACTGTGTGCCTTAGCAAGAAGGCATGGCCTTTACTAGTTTTGCTGTGGAGGGAGGGAGGGAGGGAGGGAGGGAGGGAGGGAGGAAGAATGATTTAAGCATTACATTTTATAACATGTGGTTGGATTCATTTCTGGAACTCCAGCTACAAACTACAGTGAGAACTCAATTCTGATTTCTCTTCCTGACTAGCTTCCTTTCAATGCAGAATGAAGTTAGTTAGCTTTGCCCTCTTCCTTCCGCTTTGTCCCCCTAAATGAACCCTGTGCCAGCTAACAAGTCCCAGTTGTGAGTTTTCCCCAAGAGGGTTGCTGCTGCGTTTCCTCCCAGCTCTACTCCCTGCAGGAATATTCTCAAGGCACACCAAGGCACATTTCCCCCCATGAGTTACCACTTGTCACAGATAATGCAGGAACCAGGAGTGCTGCTTCTGTTGTGAGAATGAACTTCTAAACATCTCCCTTCCTGCTCTGTGGGCTGAGTTTTGGCTGAGCCAGCTCTCAGCTCTTTGTGTCCAAATCCAATGTTGGGAGAACTTGGGGAGAAGGTGACGCCTCTTCTGCCACAGCTGATGTCTTCTGAGGGTGGGTTAACCAGTACAGGTGAGTCACTTTCTGGTCCATCCAGCATCCTGAATTTCAACTTGGAAGGGAACAGAGGTAGTGTCCTATGAAGACTTTTAGGAAGGTCAACAAGGGTAGGTGTCTTCTGTGTTGAAACTGAGAATAAGTCAGGCGTTCATCTCCCATGGAGATTACAACATGTCCAAGGGCATAATTTGGGCTGGGCTGAGTCCCACATTTATTGATAGAATTTAAAGAATTTACTGAGATTAGCAGGGAGAAGGAACCCTGAAATGGAGAAAATGTGACCACAGCTGAATGAGCTGTGCTTCAATCAATCAGAATAGAGCGGGAAGGGACCTTTGAGGTCTTCTAGTCCAACCCTCTGCTCAAGCAGGTGACTCTAGACCATCCCAGACAAAGGGCTGTCCAGTGTCTTCTTAAAAATCTCCCAGGTTGGAGCATCCACAACTTCTGTTCCACTGTTAGGAAGTTTCTTCTTAATTTCAGGTTGCTTTTCTCCTTGATGAGTTGCCATCCCTTCTTTGCCTTCTGATGCTGTGGAAGATAAGTTGACCCCCTCTTCCTTGTGGCAGCTTCTCAAATACCGGAATACTACTCTCATGTCCCCACTAGTCCTTCTTTTTTCTAGACTGGCCATACCCAACTCCTGCAACCGTTCTTCATCTGTTTTTTCTCCAGACTTTTAATCATCTTAATTGCCCTTCTTTTTTTTCAAAGTCTCAACATTTGTTTTGTAATGTGATGACAAAAACTAGATATAGTATTCGAGGTGTCATCTTACTAAGGCTTTATAAAGTGGTACTAAGACTTCATGTGATTTTGATTCTATGATTGTGTTTATACAACCCAGGATTGTATCAGCTTTTTTGGCTGCTGCTGCACATAACTGGCTCGTGTTTAAGTGATTGTCCACTAGGACTCCATGGTCCCTCTTACAGTGACTGTTCTTGAGCCAGGTTTGGTTTCCTTGCCTAGGTGTAGAACCTTGCTTTTCTCCTCATTAAATTTTATGTTGTTGGATAGGGGCCGTCATTCAAGTCTGTCAAGACCTTTAGCTTGTCTTCTGGGATATTGGCTATTCCTGCCAATTTAGTGTCACCTGCAAACTTGATGAGTTCCCCTTCTATTCCCTCACCTAAGTCATTTATTAAGATAATGAAGAGTATTTAACCTTTGTGGTACCCCACTGTTTCCTTCTTTCCATGTAGATTAAAGATGACTCACTGAGTACGCTTTTCAGCCAGCTACAGACACATCTGGTGGTGATGCTGTCTATCCCACATTTTTCTAGCTTACCAAGAAGTAGGTTGTGGTCCATTTTGTCAAATGCCTTACTGAAGTCTAAGTATACTACGTCCACAGCATTTTGCTGCTCTGCTAATTTATCACTCTGTGCAAGAATGAAATAAGATTGGTTTGGCATGATCTGTTTTTAACAAACCCATGCTGGCTATTAGTTAATTTGTTTCTAGATGTTCACAGATCTGTTTTTTGATTATTTTCCCCCAGTATCTTCCCAGGTATTAATGTTAGGCTGATTGGTCTCCATTTTCCTAGATCTGTCCCCCCACTCCTTTTAAAATGGAAGCACATCAGCTCTTTTCTAATTCTCTGGTAGTTCCCCAGTGCGCCAAGATTTTTTAATTATATGATACAATGCTTCTGATATAACATCTGCCAGCTCCTTCAGAACTCTGGGGTGTAATCCATCAGGTCACAGTGATTTATATTCATCAAAATCTGACAATGCTCTCTTAACGTTTGCTTGCTTTTTTAATTTTTATTTCTAGTCTGTCTTTTACTGTTATGGTCTATAGTTTGTTTTTGAGTGAAGACTGAGGCAAAGAATGAGTTGAGCAGCTCTGCTTTCTCTCTGCTGCCTGTCACTTCCTTGCCGTCTTCTCTCTTTAGTGGACTGGCTGTTTCCTTGACATCACCCTGGTGCTGATTCTAATTCAAAACAACAGAATAATAGAGCTGGGAAGGGTGTTGGCTCTGCTCAATGGTTTTGATGCCAAACTTGGAAAGGATGTTCCTTGGAGTTTCTCAGCCTGACAAAATCCCCAAGAACCAAGAAGGAAGGAAAGGGCAGGGAAGGAAAGAAGGAAGGAAGGAAGGACCCACAACATCCACCTCTACCTATTTGGCCCGCAATGCAGGTTATCTTCAGTTATAAGGAATCCCTCAAATTTCATTCTGCACAGATCGAAAGAGAAATCTCTTCCTCATTGTGCTTCTTCCGTGTGTTTCTCTCTCTTCCCAGCTGCCCCCTTTCTTCCTCATGGATTCACAGAACAAAACCAAAGGGACAGAATTCATCCTCCTTGGATTCTCCAGCCTTTTGAGCCACCAGGTCCACCTTTTCCTGGTTTTCCTGGCTGCCTATTTGGCCACGCTGATGGGCAACCTCATGATCATAACCCTGGTTCTCCTGGATTCCTGCCTTCACACCCCCATGTACTTCTTCCTCAGCCAGCTCTCCTGCTTGGATATCTGCCTTTCTTCTGTGGTGGTACCAAAGATCCTGGTGAACCTCCTATGCCAGCAGCACACCATCTCCTACAACCAGTGCCTGGCACAAGCCTTCCTCCTGATTGGCTTTGCGGGATGTGAGCCGGCACTGCTGGCCGTCATGGCCTATGACCGCTACGCTGCCATCTGCCAACCTTTGCACTATGCCCACCTGATGAGGGGCAAGTTGTGCGTCCAGCTATCTGTGGCCATCTGGCTCTGGGGCTTCCTGGACTCAGCTATCTACACTGCTCTGGCCTCCAGGTTGGAGTTTTGTGGAAACCACCAGATTCCTCACATCTTTTGTGATGGCCCCCCATTACTGAAAATTGCCTGCAGTGACACTTCGGTCAATGAGTTGGCCACACACATCACTGGCACCTTGGTGGGCCTTGTTCCTCTTCTGCTCATCATCCTGTCCTATGTCTACATTTTGTCCTCCATCCTGCAGATCCGCTCCAAGATCGGCAGGCGCAAAGCCTTCTCCACCTGCGCTTCACACCTTGCTGTAGTGACGCTCTTTGTGGGAAATGCTTTTGTGAACTACAACCAGCCCAGTGCTGGCTACTCTCTAGAGGTGGACACCTTCATCTCCACCATGTTTTGCATCGTCACCCCCATGCTGAACCCTTTGATCTATACTCTCCGCAACAAGGAGGTGAAGGGGGCCATGAAGAAGCTTCTCCGCTGCTGGAGAACAGCATAATTTTTGCTCATTTATTCATGATCAACATTCCTTTTTTTTTTCATATAAATTTTATTTTTTTTCTTTAAAAAAGACAAAACAACACATACAGAACAAGAGCAAGGAGGGGAAAAAACACAATTTCATCAAGCATGTTGTTTGGTTACAAGTTTTTGTGCAACGGTTTTTACAATTAAGAATAAAGTCACTGATTATCCATTAAACATAATTAAATATTTCATTGAGCATTGTGTGTTCAAGTTACCATTAATATTCTTTCATTTGTGACAACCCTTGTTTCCTTACATCCATAATTATCTACTAGGTAACAATAAGTCTTTATAAAATTATATCACCAATCTCTAAAAAATAAGGATAAAGATTAAGTCAAAAAAATTCTCATTAGTTCATATAAGACATTTCTACTTTCCATTAGCCATAGAATTTCCAATCATCCACAACTCCGAATATAATTTTCCATTATTATTTGTCAATCCATGTGGTCATTAAGCATTTCAGTCTATATTTATACCCATTATTCATTACATCATCATTATTCCATTTTATATTATAAAATAGTCACCAGCTACAATCATACCTAACAGTTTAAATCATCTCACTCTTATACATTAAGTACATTATTATTCTTATATCGTATAAGCAAGTAGTCTGTTTCATAGTAAAAGCTTAACACCTATATAAAAAGAGAGAAAAGAAAGGAAATTTGTTTCACAACATTAAGTATAGCTTTCTATTATTATTACATATAAGATAAGATAAAGGAGAGAAAAAAAATTCATTTCCAGGTTTTTTTATCCAACCATTGATAAAACAAATCCCATACTTTATAGAATTGCTCATCCTCTAGTTCTCTAATTTCAAATGTAAGTTTACTCATTTCAGCACAGTCCATTATTTTTCGAACAATTTCTTCCTCTGTTGGTAATTTCTCATTTTTCCAGTTTTTAGCAAATACAATTCTAGCAGCTGTTAACACATTTATGATCAAATATTTCAAGTCCTTATTGTATATTTCTGGTATTATTCCCAGTAAGAAAAGTTCTGGTTTCAAGTCTATATGTTTATGTATCATTTTCTCCAACCACATGTGTATTTTAGTCCAGTATCTTTTAGCTTCCGGACAAGTCCACCACATGTGGTAGAATGTGCCCGGCGTATGTTGACATTTCCAGCATTTTTCAGACTTATTCTTCGACATTCTTGCTATTCTCGATGGGGATAAGTGCCACCTATAAAACATCTTATACAAGTTCTCTTTATATGCAGTTGACATTGTCATTTTAAACGATCAACATTCCTTGTGCTGTCTGGCAAGAACCCATGGGGGGGAGGGGTGTTATCCTTTGCTGTTGGAATATTCTGCTATGCGGATATGAAGAGGATTTGTTAAGAAATTCTTATATCCTCTTTACTTTAGCTTCTTTTCTATTTTATCTCATCCAAAATAGTTTGCATTTTCTCTTGACTCTTTTTTTTAAAAAACTCACTATTATATTGTGTAAAATAAGTTCTTGTGTTGGTGAGATGGTTAACCAACAAACCGAATGAATAAATGAACAAATGACAGGTTTATTTGCACCCCAAACTATTTTGAAATCAGTACCTTTATTTACATTATTAAAAAAAAAACATTTTGGCTTTCTCTTTGCTATTCTGCAATAACATTCCACATCGTCTCCCTCTGTAGCAGAAGGATGGGAACCTTGAACCTTTTATGACCCGTGGACACTACTATCAGCCTCACAGCATAAACCAGGAGTATAAACAAGGACTTTCTGAGGTCCCCCACTTCCAGTAGACACATCAGCCTCTGCTTTGCTTACTTGCTATCGGCTGCCATAGAAACGGGGAGGGTGGGGGCATGGTATTTGGGATGGGAATTAATGGCACAGGAGGTGATGTGGCAAAGGGAGTTTTCTTCTCACCATCTTCTGTGCATGCTGATGGTCAGTGTTTGGACCTGGTCAAGGCCGATCGTCCTGCATACCAACGCGATGGTGCTGTCTGGAGATGCAACCCACATGACACCTTAGGGAGTTGCAGATTGGACACTGGGGTGGGTGTCGTTAGCGGGAGGGGGCTGGGTTATCATTTGATATGTACGTGTTTGTGCCTTTCTGACTCAGATCTTGCTTTACTATCGCTGCTATCTTTTCATAACCAGTAAAAGTACTTTTTAATTCCACAAACAATGGAGTTGGGAGTTTTCTTTCTTGGTTACTGATGGAGGCATGGCTGACACCTGCTCTGCAAGGGGGTAAAAGTCCCTTATAGGGTGCAGGAGCCAAAGGAGCAGAAGATTTAGGCACAAGGAGAGAGAGAGAACAATTAACCAGAGGAACAACTTGCCTCCAGAAGCTGTGGGTGTTCCAACACTGGAGGTTTTTAAGGTGACACTGGGCAATCATTTCTCTGGAATCATATGGGGTCTCCTGCTTGAGCAGGGGTTGGACTAGAAGACCTCTACGGTCCCTTCCAACTCTGTTCTTCTGTTATTTAATGACCTGTGCAAAGGATATTCTGATGCTGCTTGAGTGCATTTTTGCCTGCAAAGTTTACAATACAATACTATAGTAGAGTTGGAAGGGACCTTGGAGGTCTTCTAGTCCAACCCCCTGCCTAGTCAGGAAACCCTATACCGTTTCAGACAAATAGCTACCCAACATCTTCTTAAAGACTTCCAGTGTTGGGGCATTCACAACTTCTGGAGGCAAGCTGTTCCACTGATTAATTGTTCTCATTGTCAGGAAATTTCTCCTCAGTTCTAAGTTGCTTCTCTCCTTGATTAGTTTCCACCCATTGCTTCTTGTTCTACCCTCAGGTGCTTTGGAGAATAGTTTGACTCCCTCTTCTTTGTGGCAACCTCTGAGATATTGGAAGACTGCTATCATGTCTCCCCTAGTCCTTCTTTCTATTAAACTAGACATACCCAGTTCCTGCAACCATTCTTCATACGCTTTAGCCTCCAGTCCCCTAATCCTCTTTGCTGCTCTTCTCTGCACTCTTTCTAGAGTCTCCACATCTTTTTTACATCGTGGCGACCAGAACTGAATGCAGTATTCCAAGTGTGGCCTTACCAAGGCATTATAAAGTGGTATTAACACTTCACGTGATCTTGATTCTATCCCTCTGTTGATGCAGCCTAGAACTGTGTTGGCTTTTTTGGCAGCTGCTGCACACTGCTGGCTCATATTTAAATTATGCTTTGCTGAGTCCAGGTGTGCCAATTTCCAAAGGTCCTTTTAAAAAGCCAGCTGAATTCCTCCTGCCTCCCAGGATGTAGCTTGAGGATTGTGTGTTTTTTTACAATGCAGGCAACAAGGCCATAGAGGCGGCAAAGTAGGGCCCCGATTTTAATCAGATCGCAAGGCAGGAGATGCAGTCACTGCAGAGATTCCACCACAGAAGCTGGCAGCTTTCAGCCTCCGGTTTCAGCAGCATGAGCAAATAGGGAGCCTTGCCATGGGATAAAATCAGGAAACATTTATTCAGATTCAAGAAGTATCTGGGGAAGAGACCCAGTTTAGAGTCAGCATGGGCAAACCGGGTGTTCCTGAAAAGCAATGGGGCAGAGATTAAGCAAGGCCATTAATTTGTGCTAGTGTGGATCTCACCCAAACCCCACAAACTTTGGCAATTACCACTGTTCAAGCATGTTCAGGAAAGGAATTATTAATGGAGCAGGTCAGCAGAAATAGTTGCATTTGCTATTCTGCACGAAACTTGTAGATGCAATCTGGCTGCAGGAAAAAGGGAAGTTTGAAAAAACACAAGCTGCAAATGATAAAATTTGGAGTCCAAAAGGGAAAATAATTATGGATGGTAGTAAAGCAAAATTAGGCAGGCGAAAGAATTGAAACAGAGGCCACTATGCCAGTTAGGAACAGGGACGGTTGGAGAGGAAGCAATGGGTCTGTAACCCAAGTCAGTTACAATTTATTGTCATCACCCATGTTTGCAATGCAGCTGTCAACTGGTGAAGCATTTCCATGTCTGTTATCAAGTTGACATTGGAGGAAAGGGGGGAGGTGTAAGTCAGGGAGATATTGAAGAGGGAAAAGATCCTTCTGGAAATACCTTGAACATCGTATCACAGACAGGTGGGAGAAAGTTCTCCAGATCTTTTTTCCCATTTCTCCTTTAAGTAATTAAATCAAAATGAGGACATAGGAAGGAAGGATATGGCAGGCAGAGTCCAAAATGTCATTGAGCCAATCAACCTTATTGGAATTTACATCTACACAACCCCTCAGCCTGGAAAAACCATTGCTGGTGGTGAATACAAAAGGAGATACAGAGAGACTAGGAAGAAAATCAAGTTTTTCTTTCACGGCTTTCCAGGAGATGCATCATCTTTCTCCTGAGTGCCCAGAAGCTTTTGTAGGGCCCCTTTGACCTCCTTGTTTTGGAGGTTGTAGATTAGGGGGTTCAGCATGGGGGTGATGATACAACAGAGGATGGAGACCAGAGTGTCCACGCCCAAGGAGTAGCCGGCACTGGGATGGTTGTAATTCAAGTTGGCCATCCCAAAGTAGACGATGATGGTAATCAAGTGGGCAGCACAGGTGGAGAAGGTCTTTCTCCTTCCACTGTTAGAACGGATCTTCAGAATTGTAGATAAGATGTAGACGTAGGAAATAACAATAAGGAGGAAAGGGCTGAGACCCACAAAGACAGTTGCTGTGTGAAGAGTCATCTCATTGACATAAGTATCACTGCAAGCAATTTTCAAGAGAGGTGGGACATCGCAGAAGATGTGATGGATCTGGTTGTTGCCACCGAAGGCCAAATCAGTGGCCAGTGCAGTGTGAATGGCAGAGTTAACCGTGCCCAGATCCATGAAGCTATAGCCAGAGGACTCGCACCCTAGTACTCATAAGTTGTGTATAGTGCAGAGATTCACAGATGGCTGCATAGCGGTCGTGGGCCATCACGGCCAGCAATGCACATTCAGTTCCCGCAAAGCTCATGAGGAAGAATAGTGCAGAGATTCTTCCTTTCCCTGTGTGCCCCCTTCCCTTTCAACTGTTGCGACTTTACAGACCAGGATAAGCAGAGAGCGCAGGAAGGCAATCCAGTTTTCCTTCACTGCTTTCCAGGAGATGCATCTTTCATCTCCTGAATGCCCAGAAGTTTTAGCAGGGCCCCTTTGACCTCCTTGTTTCGGAGGCTGTAGATTAGGGGGTTCAGCATGGGGGTAATGATACAATAGAGGATGGAGACCAAAGTGTCCATGCCCAAGGAGTAGCCCGCACTGGGACGGTTGTAATTCAAGTTGATCATCCCATAGAAGAGAATGACGGTGACCAGGTGGGCAGCACAGGTGGAGAAGGTCTTTCTCCTTCCACTGTTAGAACGGATTTGCAGAATGGACGATAAGATGTAGACATATGAAATGACAACAAGGAGGAAAGGACACAGCCCTACAAAGACACTTGCTGTGTGAAGAGCCATCTCATTGATATAAGTGTCACTGCAAGCTATTTTCAAGATTGGAGGGACATCGCAGAAGATATGATGTATCTTGTTGTCTCCACAGAAGGCCAAATCGGTGGCCAGTGCAGTGTGAATGACAGAGTCCACCATGCCCCAGACCCATGAAGCTGTAGCCAGAGGGACTCGCACCCACTTACTCATGAGTTGAGTATAGCGCAAAGGTTCGCAGATGGCCGCATAGCGGTCGTAGGCCATCACGGCCAGCAGTGCGCATTCAGTTCCCGCAAAGGTCATGAGGAAGAACATCTGGGCCATGCACTCGTTGTAGGAGATGGTGGGCTGCTGGCGCAGGAGGTTCACCAGGACGGTGGGGAGGGTGACCGAGGAATAGCAAATGTCTAAGCAGGACAGATGGCTGAGGAAATAGTACATGGGACTGTGGAGGCGTGAATCCACCTGGATCAAGATGAGTATGACCGAGTTGGCCACCAAGGTGATGAGGTAGATGGTGAGAAACAGCAGAAAGAACAAAGGTTGACCTCTGGGCATGCCGGAGAAACCCAGGAACAGGAATTCGGTCACCTGCAGGGTCTGGTTGCCACCTTCCATGAGGTCCCTCAAAGTTAGCTGCAGGGAAAAGATTGGAAAATGAATTTAAGAGGGAGTGATGGAAAGGTGCACATTCCTCGTAATAATCGTGACACACAAAGAGATAAAAACATCACCATTTGTGATAACTTCCCATTAATTAAATTTAAAAGGACTACAGTCATTAATTCCTCTTAAAAGAGCCAAGCCGAGCTTGTTCACCTTTGGGAAAAAAACATAGTTAAGCAGAAATGGATTTCCTGATCCATTGACTTCAATAGGAGCAGGAGGAAAATTGACTCTCTGACTCGTGTTTAGGTTGACTATCAACTTGACCGTTTCGTGGTTCAAAGGTGGAGCCCACAGGAATTGCAGTAAAACTCCCCTTTCTAAAGTGACTGCACAAGGATTGATTCACTTACTTGGGGTCCTCTGTTCACAGTTGACTTTGGGGTTGAAGGTGAGATAGCTCTTTATGGTCACTCAGAAGGAAGCAGCATCTCCAAGTGTGGAGCGTCCAGAGGCCTGACCATCTCTGGCTGGTTGAGCTGTCCTGGGAGACCAAGGACAAGCAACCTGGTTGGATAGTCTGGAATCAAACTCAGGACCCCAAAACCCATCATCCACCCTCACTGCAGTACTTGCTGCACAGTGCGGACCGGAGGAATTCTCTCCAGGGTGTAAGGGGAGGGATTCCCACAGAGAAAAGGAGGGATTCCTTTTGATACATTTGAGGAGAAAGCGATGCAGTCATGCGGAGGCATAACTAACAGGTGATGTGAATTCAGAGATTGACAGTGATCCAACCTGAAGTTCATTCTCCTGTCTTCTGCTGCTATTGTCATCAAGACAAAACTCACTGTCTTAATACAAATAGAAATATCAGCCAGATTTCCATAGAAGGTTTGATAAAGCTTTCTGAGAAGGGGAGGTTTTCAGAGAAGTGAGGACTTCCAGGTTCACCCCAGCTACACACACTCTTTCTGGTTTCTGTTGGGCTACCACACACCCCTTCCTCTAAGTATTTTCTTTCCTTACAAGAGTTTTGGGGGGGAAGGTTTGAAATCACAGCATTGGGAGGAAGCTTCGCAAGCAAGAGGGAACCCCTGGACTTCTCCAAGAACATCTGGAGGGACTGAACTTTGCTTTGCATGATTAGATTTCATTGGGGATGGGGAGATACTTCTGGGGATGTTCATGGTCCTTTCAGTGAGGGGGGGGCAGTTCATGACATCTATGTCCCTCCTGTTGACTCTCCCCAGAAGCAATATGACTCACATGTTATGTGTGAACTGACACCCCAAATGAAACAAGTCTCCCCTTTCTTGGTAAGTGGGTTGTGTGAAGTATCAACCATGAAGAGATGTTCCTCCTGGGATTTATTCTGTCGCTCTCTGCAACCACACTCCAAACTCCTCCAGGTGACCCCAACCCTCCTTTCGATGGACCAGTGAGGCGCTCATTTTCTCCTTGCTTTGATCAATGACCGCCTAATGTTGGTCCTCAGGAGGAATCCAGGACCATTTGAGCTTCTTCTCCTGACCAGCAAATCCTCCTCTGGAATTTCTCTTCCTCACCTCACCCCCCCCAAATCCCCGTTGCTTCCCCTCCACTGCTAGGCTCTTTCCAAATTCCTTTCCTTCACGTGCAACCTCTTCCTCAAACCCGTGTAGAAAGGGGCTTTCACTGGGTGCGTGTGTGTGTGTTTGTGAGCGTCCCTGTGTAAAGAGGAGAGGAAGAGGCATGGGGAGTTTGGTACTCAGTAGGTGACCCAAGAGTCCCATCCCAAAATATCTGACTTGACACCAAGAACTGAATTGTCGCCATTCTCGTGTTTAGGATCAGGAAGTCTCCTGGGAGAAGATCCAGGTCCTTGGCTGTCTCCTCACCACCAATACTTTATTTTAGAAATCACCCCCCCTCTCTTGGAGATCAGAAAAGAATGAGACTGCTGAACAGCCTGAATCAGATGCAATTTATGAACCTTACAGAGCAACCGTAAAAGACTGATTTTAAAAGGGTGCATGATAAATATCTCCTTCAGCATCCCACCCACCCACCAAGGTTCCCTGCTACAGAAGGACCCAGGTCTGAGCTCCTTTGCGATGACCTTTCTTTGTGGCCTCCTCACCTTGTAACGGCCTCCAGGATGAAGCTGGCGTGTCCGGCTGCTCTCCCTCCTTCTGCTGCTGCAGTTTTGGGAAGGGAAGTGGCAAGGAAGCTCTCTCAGTGACTGTCTATGGGATCCAACGGTGCTACCAAGAAGGGGAGTGGGAGGGAAAGGGAGGGAGGAATTGGCAAGGTCCTCCTGGTATCCGCTTCTGACATGGGGAGGTCTCTGCTTCTTCCTCCGAGCCTCTTTGAGGTGCCCCTAATCCTGTCTGTGTCACCCTCAGAGCCAAATGTTGGCTAAAGAAGAGAGATGGTTTCTACGGCATTCTGAATGTCCCTGAAGATCAATATGCACCACAAGCAGAAAAGCAAAGTAGTTGCACCCGAGGGATTTCTCCCTGAGAAAGTTGGAGTGAAAGGGAAAGGGTGGGAGCTCAAACTCAGGACAACATCCACACCCAGAAGGAAGGACTCTCAGGGGAGAACCAAGTATCTTCTACTTCCAAGACTTGAGATGAAACTATGTTTCCTAGCTAATGTAGATTCTCAATTTTCCTTGCTTAGTATCTTCTACATGCATTGGACTTTAGTTACCATAATGTCTCAGTCTGTATGGCTGTGAATTATGGGTATTCGAAATAGAATAGGGTAAGGCCACACTTGGAATATTTGCATTCAGTTTTGGTTGCCACGATGTAAAAAAGATGTGGAGATTCTAGAAAGAGTGCAGGGAAGAGCAAGAAAGAGGATTAGGGGACTGGAGACTAAAACATAGGAGGAACGGTTGCAGGAACTGGGTATGTCTACTTTAATAGAAAGAAGGACTAGGGGAGACATGATAGCAGTCTTCCAATATCTCAGGGGTTGCCACAAAGAAGAGGGAGTCAAACTATTTTCCAAGGCACCTGAGGGTAGAACAAGAAGCAATGGGTGGAAACTAATCAAGGAGAGAAGCAACTTAGAACTGAGGAGAAACTTCCTGACAGTTAGAACAATTAATCAGTGGAACAGCTTGCCTCCAGAAGTTGTGAATGCCCCAACACTGGAAGTTTTTAAGAAGATGTTGGATAGCCATTTGTCTGGAACGGTATAGGGTTTCCTGCCTAGGCAGGGGGTTGGACTAGAAGACCTCCAAGGTCCCTTCCAACTCTACTATTGTATTGTATTGTATAGAATGGAAGAGAATAGCAGAGTTTGAAAGGACCTTGGAGGTCTTCTAGTCCAACCCCCTGCCTAGGCAGGAAACCTTATATCATTTCAGACAAATGGCTATCTTCTTAAAAACGTCCAGTGTTGGAGCATTCACAACTTCTGGAGGGAAGTTATTCCACTGATTAATTGTTCTAGCTGTCAGGAAATTATTCCGCAGTTCTAGGTTGCTTCTCTCCTTGTTTAGTTTTTACCTATTGCTTCTTGTTCTACCCTCAGGTGCCTTGGAGAATAGTCTGACTCCCTCTTCTTTGTTGCAACCCCTGAGATATTGGAACACTGCTATCATGTCTCCCCAGGACCTTATTTTCATTAAATGAGACATACCCAGTTCCTGCAACTGTTCTTCATATGTTTTAGTCTCCTCCCCTAATCCTCTTTGCTGCTCTTCTCTGCACTCTTTCCAGAGTCTCCACATCTTTTTTACATCGTGGCGACCAGAACTGAGTGCAGTATTCCAAGTGTGGCCTTACCAAGGTATTATAAAGCGGCATCAACACTTCACGTGATCTTGATTCTATCCCTCTGTTGATGCAGCCTAGGACTGTGTTGGCTTTTTTGGCAGCTGCTGCACATGGCTGGCTCCTATTTAAATGGTTGTCCACTAGGACTCCAAGATCCTTTTCACAGTTACTACTACTGAGCAAGGTACCATCTATACTGTACTGAGATTGGAAGCTTTTCTAGCCCAAACACCTCCTCAAGGCAGGATCAATCTTAATGCCACTGTGGTGGTGAAAATAGCCAGCACCTTTTCCCTAATAGCAACAAAATCAGGGTGTAGCATCTCTGTGCTGGATACACTACCGCAAAACCAAAGCAAGGAAGGAGAAAACAGAACAGCAGAAATATGGATGGGCCACCCTGTTGGGTATGTCTTTGTTATCAATAATCTTTGTAGCTCAGGGTTGAAATTGGTGCTCTCTGATCTTGCTTGTTTTCTTGCAGGTAACATCATGATGATATTATCTAGTTGGGTAATGAGACATCTGCGAGAACATAACCAAACTCAGAGAAGAATGCCATAGACTTCCCCTCCTCCTCCCCTCCCCCTTCTCCCCCTCCTCCTCTCCTCCCCTTCTCCCTCCCCCATTCTAGTTCTGATGATGTTACCTAGTTTGGGTAATGAAATGTCTGCAAGGAAACAAGCAAGCTCAGAGAAGACCGAGGGCCCCTTGTGTCCTAATTATTTTTGCTTTTCTCTGTTTGTAGTGACTGGATCCCATCTTTGTTTGAGAAAAACAATACATGAAATGTCTTTGTTTGGAGCTTGGTTACTCAACAGCTGGACACTCTGAAGGGGCAGAGCAGTGCCTGCATTTTCTGCATGACATGAAAAAAGTGCACCTTCCTCCACCTGTCCTTACCACTTTCTATAGAGGGCCGATTGAGAGTACCCCGTCATATTGCATTACTGTCTGGTTTGGAAGCATTATTAAATCCACTGCAGAGAGTGGTGAGGACAGCAGAAAAGATCGTTGGGAGTTCACTCCCTTCTATTCAGGACATGACGTATAAGTGATGCTTGATCAGGTCTGCAGGATTGTCTGGGACGCCACACATGCTCTCCACAACTGTTTTCCTTGTCACCTTTTGGGAGGGGGCTTTGTGGTATCTATTAAGTATCAGTAATAACTGACAGACCACCAGTAACAGTAACTGATTTATTCAACTTAGTAACTGAACTGAACTGAAAGCCGGTTGACAGCTATTTATATTCTCCAGCTGTCAAGCCGGTAGCCAATAGGGGCTTGATGCTCGTGCCGCCCTGGAACCTGTTTAAAACGACCAATCCTGGGCGCGCGTGGACAGGCCTCCTCTGGCGCCACCTGCTGGTGGACGCTCCGAGAATACAACACTCCTTCCCCCTTGTCCGCGCATGCGTAATCCTGGAACCTTGTTGGCCTTCTGCGCACGCGCTGCGATCTTCTCAGCTGTGGAGTGACTGCCGCCGTAGAGGGAGGATCGCTTCGATGAAGTGTCCATGAAGGGCCAAACCGTGGAACTCCTCCCAGCTCACCAGGTAGATAGCTTGCCGGTATCGGATCATTGATTTGGCCGCCGGAGCTAGTTGTTCGCTCAGATCTGGGCTGATGGGCGGCGTCAACAGGTCTTTGTGAACTTGGAATAACATTTGGAACATTTGAGTTGTTTGACGCTGCACCGGTGTCTCTTCGCCTCAGTTGATCTATGTGCCTCCTCCACACTCTTCCATCTCCAAGGAGGACCCTATAGGAACAGGGCCCCGTTAGCTCCGATACAACACCAGGCACCCATTTAGGATCTCCTGCAAAGTTCTTAGCGAACACTCTTTCCCCTACCATGAAAACCCTAGGGGGGGGAGAGGATGGGTAGGAAGGGGTAGCGTAAAAGGGATGTAATCTGTCTAACGTCGTACGTAGTTTCCTTCCCATTAACAACTCGGAAGGGGCTTTGCCAGTTATTGGGCAAGGGGTGGTATGCTGGCATCTTAAGAATGTGGCTACTCGTTGCTGCATTGGCAAATGAGCCATGCGTGCCAGTGATTCCTTGGCCGTGCGCACCGCGCGTTCTGCCATTCCATTAGCCGCCGGGTGGAAGGGAGCCACGGGAGCGTGGCGAATGCCTTGGCGTTGGAGAAATGTCTGAAATTCTTGTGAAGTAAATTGGGGCCCGTTATCCGACACTATGATGTCAGGTAACCCATGTGTTGTGAATAAGTTGTCTAAGATTTTTATAGTGGCTGCAGACGTAGTGGAATGCATAGGGAACAGTTCTACCCATTTTGACCACGCGTCAATTACCAAGAAGAAGGTGGTTCCCTCTATTGGTCCTAAAAAATCCACGTGGAGTCTGCTCCACGGCGATCTGGGTTGTTCCCATTCTCTAGATGGGGCTGCTGGTGGTGCGGGGCGGACCTGCTGGCATTGGGGGCATTCCTGTACCCACGCTGCAATATCCGCATCCATGGAGGGCCACCATATGTAACTGCGCCCCAGGCATTTCATACGGACAATGCCAGGGTGGCCCTCATGGAGACGAGATAGCAGTGCCTGGCGCAATTTGCTTGGGATTACTATTCTGTGTCCCCAGAGGAGGCAGCCTTGGAGAGATGACAGTTCCGTTCGGCGGCGGTAGAATGGCAGTAGTGGCTGGTCTATATCAGAATTAGGCCATCCACTGCGGACGAAATGAATTATTTTTGAGATGATGGGGTCTGCTTTGGAATGTATTGCTATGTCTGATGCAGACAGTGGAAGTTGCAATTCATCTAAAAGGCAGATTGTTTCTGTAGGAGCTGGGTCCAATACCGGAATAGGTAAAGGGCAACGGCTCAAAGCATCTGCATTGCCCATTGTTATGCCTGGCTTATGGATCAGCGTGTAGTTATAGGCTGATAAGAATTCCGCCCAACGGGACATGCGGGGAGATAAAATTTCTGGAGTGGGCCGGTCGCCAGCTAAAATGCCTAGAAGTGGTTTGTGGTCCGTTAGGAGGGTAAATGGCCGCCCATACAGGTAATGGTGGAAACGTTTTACTCCCGCAACGGCGGCCAGCGCCTCCTTGTCCAGCTGGCTATAATTACGCTCAGGCTTGGACAAGGTGCGGGAGTAGAACGCTATGGGGGCCTCTGAGCCGTCAGGATATACATGGCTCAGCACTGCGCCCACTCCAAATGGAGAGGCGTCGCAAGCTAGCTGCAGGGGCCACTTCTCGTCGTATTGCGCTAGCACTGGTGGAGCTGTCAAAGCCTTTTTGACAGCCGCGAGCGCCTGCGCCTCGCGGCTGGTCCAGAGCCATGGTGCTGAAGTGTCTAAAAGTCGGTGGAGGGGCTCTGCTAACGACGCTTTGTGTGGAATGAACGACGAATAAAAATTGAGGAGGCCTAAGAAAGCCTGCAACTCAACCTTATTGGTTGGGGTTGGTGCGGAAAGGATTGCCTCCACCTTTTTTGGTGATGGATGGATTCCATCTTTATTTATTAGGAATCCCAGGAATTCTACGGCAGGGACTCCCAATTTACACTTTGATGCCTTAAGATGGAGGCCTGCATCCCGGAATTTTTGGAGGACCGCACGTAGGGATTTTATTAACGTGGGGGCGTCTTTGGCTGCGATGAGCACATCATCGAAATAGGGTGTGACCCCAGGAATGCCATGGAGCAACCGCTCCATCAATCCCTGGAATATTCCTGGGGCCACACTGACGCCGAATTGCAGCCTACGACATTTAAAAGCCCCGCGGTGGGTGACTATTGTCTGTGCCAGTGCTGTGGCTTCATCAACAGGTAGCTGTTGATAGGCCTGGGCTAGATCCAATTTTGCGAATATCTTACCTCGTCCTAATGTGTGTAGTACGTGCTGGACTACCGGTACTGGGTGGGGATGTGCTTGGAGGGCTTTATTAATTGTTGTTTTAAAATCTGCGCATATTCTTACAGAGCCGTCAGATTTTAGGGGAACAACAATTGGAGTTTCCCAAGGGGAAAAATCAACTGGTTGTAGAACTCCTTGTTCCAGGAGTTTGTCAATTTCCGCGTCTACTTTCGCCTTTAAGGCGAATGGTAGACGTCTGGCCTTAAGCCTGATGGGAGCTATTGAAGGGTCGAGGTTTAAAGATATTGGGGAGCCCTTGTAGAAGCCTAATGATGGTGAAAAAACATCTTTGAATTCCGCAATTAGAGAGGTGAAATGGTTAGTAGGTAAGGAAGAGTATTGCGTTGCATGGATGCCAGTTATTGACAACCCCAGAGCACTGAACCAATCGAGCCCCAATAAAGAGGCCAGGGGATCCTGTACCACTAATAATGGTAGGTGGCCTGTGAAGGAGCCATAAGTAACTAGTAGCTTAGCGCAGCCTAGGAGCTTGATGGAGTTTCCCTGGTAGTCTTTCAGACGGCAGTTTGCAGGGCTGAGTTGCTTTACTTTGTAGTGGGGTAGAATAGATGATAATGTTTGCCAAGAAATAATTGAGCGAGCTGAGCCTGTATCTAGCTCCATGGAGCAAGGCCGGCCTTCGAGGAAGATAGTCAGGTGCATCTTACCGCGACCTCCTGCAGATGCGGATGCTGAGTCGACAACCCATTCAGGGTTGTATTCCTGGATGTCTCCCAGAGATAGAGAATTTAGGCGGCGATTAGGTGGGGCAGGTGCAGAAAAACGGTAGGCAGCATTTTGATTTTGTGGCCGGTTGTCAGGAGCGGATGAGCGGCATATTGCTGCTAAGTGTCCCTTTTTCCCGCATTTCCGGCAAATAGCTGCCCTAAATCGGCAGGTTGAGCGTGCGTGCTTGCCGCCGCAGCTCATGCAGGCGCGACTGTCTCTAAAATTTAATGATTGCAGACGATCTATTGCTAAGTCAATTTCTGATTGTATAGAGGAGGCTAGTTGTTGATGATTTACTTGAGGCGATGGAAACTGTTGTCCCGTTGGCAACGGCTGTGGCAACCGTCTACGGTCAGGGGTTGACTGTTCGGCCATCTCCGCTGCGCGAGCCTCATCAACGGCAATTTTCAAAGTGAGGTCTGACCGGGATAGAATTCGGCGATGTAATTTCACGTCTTTCAGACCATAAATAAATTGTTCCAACAGGGCTTCGTCCAAATCAGCAAATTCACAAGGAATAGCAGCCGCACGGAGCGCAGCCACGTAGTGGCTTATGGATTGCCCCTCTCCTTGAATGCAATGGCGAAAATCTTGTCGCCTTGCAAAACGTGAAGGTGCCGGTTCATAATGTGTTTTTAATTTTGCCATTAATGTCTCCCAAGGCACCGTGTGTACAGGGGTGGGAGCTGAGAGAGCTCTTGCAGTTGCGAACATCTCTGGTCCACAGTAGTTTAAAAATATGCCTCTTTTCCTCTCCAGGGAAAGGCTTGTTAAGTTGTGTGCCAGGAGGAAACATTCAAACCTTTCCACAAACGCCTCCCAGGTTTCTGCCTCCACACGAAATGGGGCGAACATCGATGAAGTTGTCATTGTAACTTGTTTTGCTGGGTTGGATCCGCCCGTCCTCGTCGCCAGTATTAAGTATCAGTAATAACTGACAGACCACCAGTAACAGTAACTGATTTATTCAACTTAGTAACTGAACTGAACTGAAAGCCGGTTGACAGCTATTTATATTCTCCAGCTGTCAAGCCGGTAGCCAATAGGGGCTTGATGCTCGTGCCGCCCTGGAACCTGTTTAAAACGACCAATCCTGGGCGCGCGTGGACAGGCCTCCTCTGGCGCCACCTGCTGGTGGACGCTCCGAGAATACAACAGTATCCGAAGCAGAACATCCAGATTCGGTCACAGTTTTGATCCGTCCAACATCAACCGTGTGAACTTTCAGGCTTCCTCGTTCCGCTAAGACTTAAAGTTGCCAAGTTTGATGACCTCTTATATAAATGCTACAGGAATGGCAAACTTTTATGCAGGAGAGAAGAAGAAGAAGAAGAAGAAGAAGAAGAAGAAGAAGAAGAAGAAGAAGAAGAAGAAGAAGAAGAAGAAGAAGAAGAAGAAGAAGAAGAAGAAGAAGAAGAGAGAATGAGGGATGCTGAAAGAACGTGGATGGAAGAAAAGCAGGGTTGTTGGTAATTTGTAGAGAGGAGATGAATAAGAATGACAAACCCATCAATGAAGAAGGAATATCTGAGTGTGGAAGTTCATTGTCATTGCCAGGCCAGGTAACATCTTTAGAGGAGTTTAAGAGAGGTCAGTGTTGGAGTTCTTCTACTTATAGGGGCTTCGTGTGGTCAGTAACTCTTGTGATGGGGAAGTCATGCCAGTGACGGTCGCAACAGGTGAGGATCTTGTGATGGGTTTGGTGTGGGTCAGGCTGAAGATGTTTCCTAGCCTGGAAATGAAAATTTGGGAAATCAGTCCATAAACTCGAAGGATGAGCCTCCTCCCTCATCCTCCACCTGAGCTACAGATGTTCCCCACTATCACAAAGGAACAATGAAGGGTGTCCATGCCCAACTTCTTCACTGCCTTTGTCTTGCTTGCCAAGTGACACAACAGTCCACAACCCTGCCTGAGGTAGTGGAAGTGGAAAAGTGCTGCCTCTTCTTTTAGTGGGCTATCAGAAACTTCTTCTTCCTAATTAGAATTTTGGGTCTCCAAGATCTGCACACCTGCTGTTCCACTCAGATGGGGAATTCTGGGTGTATTTAGGATGAAAGCAATGAAAATTCAGAAAAAAAGCATAGCATTTGTCCAAGATATACATCTTTTATTCCAATTGTTCTACTCACCATTTGTCATAACTCATTATCCCACATGGCATTCTCCTTGTAGTTATGAATCTAGTATTTTGGGATAATGGGATTCTATTTTCCCAAATCCTTGATTGGCTACCAAACAGAGGATGGAGATTCAATAATTTTTGCTCATCATTTTATAAAATCTGAAACAACCATAGGGAGGTGAAAGTCAGGGGACATTGGAGAGGGAAAAGATCATTCTAGAAATACCTTGAACACCGTATCACAGATAGATGGGAGAAAGTTCTCCAGATCTTTTTCCCCTTTCTCCTTTAAGTAATTGAAAATGAGGACATAGGAAGGAAGGATATGGCAGGTAGAGTCCAAAATGTCATTGAACCAATCAACCCTATTGGAATTTACATCTACACAACCCCTCAGTCTGGAAAAACTATTGCTGGTCTACTAAAAAGGATATGCAGAGAGACTAGGAAGGAGACCAAAGGTTTTCCTTCAGTACTTTCCAAGACATGAATCATCTTTCTCCTGAATTTGCAGAAGCTTTTGTAGGGCCCCTTTGACCTCCTTGTTTCGAAAGCTGTAGATTAGGGGGTTCAGCATGGGGGGGACAACACAATATAAGATGGAGATCAGGGTATCCACGCCCAAGGAATAGCCGGCACTAGGACGGTTGTAATTCAAGTTGATCATCCCAAAGTAGACAATGACGGTAATCAAGTGGGCAGCACAGGTGGAGAAGGTCTTTCTCCGTCCAGTGCTGGAACGGATCTTCAGAATTGTAGATAAGATGTAGACGTATGAAATGATGACAAGGAGGAAAGGACAGACTCCTACAAAGATAGTTGCTATGTGAAGAGTCATCTCATTGACATAAGTATCACTGCAAGCAATTTTCAAGAGAGGGGGGACATCGCAGAAGATGTGATGGATCTGGTTGTTGCCACAGAAGGCCAAATCGGTGGCCAGTGCAGTGTGAATGGCAGAGTCAACCGTGCCCCAGATCCATGAAGCTGTAGCCAGAGGGACTCGCACCCACTTACTCATGAGTTGAGTATAGCGCAAAGGTTCGCAGATGGCCGCATAGCGGTCATAGGCCATCACGGCCAGCAATGCAGATTCAGTTCCCGCAAAGCTCATGAGGAAGAACATCTGGGCCATGCACTCGTTGTAGGAGATGGTGGGCTGCTGGCGCAGGAGGTTCACCAGGACGGTGGGGAGGGTGACCGAGGAATAGCAAATGTCTAAGCAGGACAGGTGGCTGAGGAAATAGTACATGGGACTGTGGAGGCGTGAATCCACCTGGATCAAGATGAATATCATTGAGTTGGCTATCAAGGTGAGGAGGTAGATGGCCAGGAACAGCAGAAAGAGGAAGGGGCGTCCTGTGTGCATGCCAGAGAAACCCAGGAACAGGAATTCGGTCACCTGCAGGGTCTGGTTGACAGTTTCCATGAGGGCCATCAATGAAATGATGTGTTGGACAAAGCTGGAAGACCGTGGAATTCAGGGTTATCTGCTGTTCTCAGATCACAGCATGAAGGAGAATCTTCCCAAGCAGGAGTGAACCTCTAGATTTCCCCAAAGGCCGTCTGGAATAATGAAACAATGCTTTGCATGAATAAAAAAAGTCATCAGGTGGGAGAGATGGTTATGGGGTGTTTATGGGTTTAATTAAGTAAGTTTGCAAATAGAAACCGAATTAGCCCCTCCAGTCAGCTCTTCCCCAAGGCCCTTAGACAGACATGCTATGTGTGACCAGGTGTTTCCCCATTTGCATCCCTTTGCAAAGAGGCAGATTGGGAATTGTTGATGATGCACGGAGTTGGGAACGAGTCCACCGACTGGGTCTCCCCAAGTTCCTTCACCTGTTTTTCAGGCTCACTGAAGGGACTCATCCAGTGCAGGGGAGGGAGGCTCAAGGTAGTAAGCCACGTAGAATTATGGGGAGTGGAAGTAATGAAATATTGATCGATGGTGCAGATACAACCTTGGGGGTCATTAGTAAAAGGTCAAGATTCCCCTCACACACGTGCTAGTTGTTCCCCACTCTACGGGGTGGTGCTCATCTCCATTTCAAAAGCCAAAGAGCCAGCGCTGTCTGAGGACGTCTCTGTGGTCATATGGCTGGCATGACTAAATGCCAAAAGTGCACGGAACATTGTTCCCTTCCCACCAAAGGTGGTCCCTATTTTTCTACTTGCATTTTTTACCTGCTTTTGAACTGCTAGGTTGGCAGAAGCTGGGACAAGTAACGGGAGCTCACTCGGTTACGCAGAGCTAGGGATTCGAACCGCCAAACTGATCGACAAGCTCAGCATCTTAGCCACTGAGCCACCACGTCCCTATCATTAGGAGAGGCTCCTAATTGCGGTGCAAATTTCCCTGCAAAAGGAAAGTTTTGGTCCCAGCATTTGGGAGGATTTGAGCAAAGAATAAATGAACCAGGAATTATACCTTTGCATGGTGCTTATCACACGCAAGTGTTTGTTTGTGTAGCCCACTTCAGTTGTCAATTTAGCTCAATTTCTGGGTGCCCACAGTCCCTGAAGCCACCATCACGCCCCTGACCTTGGCCAACAAAGCAGGACAAGGTCCTATAGCCAAGATGATAATGAGACAAGTGTTACATGAAGGAGGAGATGCAGCTACTCTGTCTGCTTAGAGCCTTCTAGAGAGATTGAAAGATGGAAAGGATTTTCCTCTCTTCATTCTTTGTATGTTTTAGCCTTTAGAATGAAATCTTTTCCACTTTTTTCCCAACTCATGTAGCTTGTTCAATAAAATACCAGAAAGGACCTTTTCTCCTTTTGAGGGGAGTGGGAGAGAAAGCTTAGCTCCACTAGGCATGAAAAAAGAGAGCTGAGCTTGTTCTCACAAAAAACCTTTAATTTATGCACCTTCCAGACAATGGTTGGTGTCGAGGTGCATTTGAAATGGTTAGTGCATTAATCCCCCACCCACACACGCACTCTCTAGGTGGATCTGCAGTCTCTTTGCCCCTTGAGTTCCTCACCTGGATGAAGCTAGAAGGTGTAGCTTCTTCCTCCTTCCCAACTCCTCAGTAGACCTTTCTGTCTTGAGGAGGGTCTCAGTTACTTGCTCTCAGCCTCTTTCCGGCATTGGAGATCCCATATCTGCCCTGCATTCATCCTGTGTCACAAATGCTGGTGAAAGAAGCGACCCAATTTTTATGGCACCTGACATGTCCCTGGAGATGACTTACATCACAAAGGAGAAAAACAGAAGCATCTACATGCTTCTCACTAGAGAGCTGCTTTTGAAAGCTTTGGAACTTTGGGATAAAGTTTGGAAGAGGAGAATTTAGACCAACAACCACAGAGAGGAGGATGGAATGAATGCCCTCCGGACTTATGGGAATAGGTCCAGGATATAACCTTCCATGCCTGGTGCCTTCAAGATGTATTTGCCTTCAGTTCTCATACTTCCTCAGTCTCTGTCGCTGGGAAAGAGATGAGTTGAGATCTTGCAGCAGGCTCTGAGATATAGAAGGCCAAGGATGAATCAACCCAATGGAAGAACTTGCCTTCAGAAGTTGTGGGAGCTTCATCACTGGAAGCTTTCAAGAGGAGATTGGGCTGCCATTTGTCAGAAATGGTGTAGGGTCTCCTGCTTGGGTGGGGTGGGGGGTTGGACTAGAAGACCTACAACAGGGGTCCTCAAACTTGGGAACTTTAAGGCTTGTGGACTTCAACTCCCAGAATTCTCCAGCCAGCTGGCTGGTTTACATTGCCACACCTGCTCTGGTGCCGTTCTGTAGGAAAGTCACTGCAGGATCCGAAGGTCCTTCAAGCTCTTGGTGTGGCAGGGAAACAAGTGTGGTGTCAGGTTTCCAAAAGACGCCCTAACTGAGAGCAGCAATCCAAGTCATGAAATGCCCCAGTCACGAATCTCCCCACTGATGGAATGGCAGCCCCAAGCCGCTGAGAGCGCCAGGGATGACACATGACCTGCATGGCTGAGAATCTCCCTGGGCACCTCAGAGGACTTAGGACCAGGCTCCAGAGTGCTGAGCAGCAGATAACTGCAAGCCATGCAAATCCTTCCATTCCACAGCCTTTCTCTTTTGCTGCATAGGGTTTCTCAAGGGGAACGATCAGAATTGCTACCACAGCGCTCTTTTTATCTAGGGCCAATTTCCTCTGCCCTGGAGCAACAGAGGCACCAGATGAAGTTTGGAGAAGCAACCAAGGCCTGCCGTAATCTCTGCTCTGCGCTCCTTCGCTCCATGGGTGCTGGGTCTGATTTTGCTCCTCCTGATGAGCCAGACGCTCAAATAAAATCTGTCCAGCATGACAAGTTATTTTCCTGTATTGTTATTGCACCCGATATATCGAAATTAAATGCCATGTTCAATCAGAGGTGGGTTGCTCCCGATTTGGCTGAATAGGTAGTGGTAATTCGGCCTGGGTGGCAGAACCGGTGGTGACCCAGGCTGGCCACGCCCCCAGACTAGTTCCCTTCTGGTGTTGCCGGCATGTTTCTGTGCATGAAACGCGCATGAAGCGAACTGGTACCAACAGATACAGGAACCCACCCCTGTCTTCAATGTACATTATACATAAAAAATGAAACACAAGGACACACCCGTCGCATTCTATACAATTGAATTGGAAACCCTGATTGATACTGCATTAATATTACATTATACCGTAGAGTCCAATATGGTTACTGCCCTGGGATAGAAGCTGTTTTTCAGCCTTTTTCTCCTTGTTTTTGTTTTCCTGTACCGGCTGCCAGATGGTAATAGTTCAAAAAAAAAGGGTGGCCAGGATGAGATGGATCTTTAAGGATGTTTTGAGCTTTCTTGAGGCAGCGGGAGCTATTAAGCTCTTCCAAAGAGGGGAGAGGTCCTCTGGGCAATGACGTTGACCCTGTGGAGCTCTGTCCCATCTGCCACTGTGGAATTGGCAAACCAGACACAGGGGCAGTGAGTTAGAATACTCTCTATGGTGCAGCGGTAGAAGGTCAGCAGCAGTTTTCCATTCAATTGTTGCTTCCTGAGAAGTCTCAGGTCGTATAATCTCTGCTGGGCCCTTTTGACCAGGGCTGCAATGTGAGCAGCACTGGTTGGTCCTCTTTTATGACAACCCCAGAAACCTAAAACTGGCCACTTGCTCCACTCGGTCTCCATTGATGAGAAAGGGCTGGGTGTCTGATCTATTCCTTCTGTAGTCCACTATAAGCTCCTTGGTCTGATTGGGGTTAAGGACCAAGTTATTGTCTCCACACCACAAAAGCAACTGGTTTCGTGGCAAGTCTCATTTATTGAGCAAAGCCGGAAGATTGTTGAGGTTTGAAGCTCAAGAACATCCATTGATGCTGTGACGCCTTCTTCCATGGTCATTTCCCTTCAATCGGAGTGTTGCGTAGCTGCTGGATCTCAGCACCACTTTCCTGTCCCCAAAACTGAATTATTTGGGTAGCTGAGATATATATATACTCCCAGCATCCTTTGCTCATCCTTCCCCACCACCATCATCAGTAGCATAATGAGACAGTCCAGGAAGACGTGAAGGGACAGAAGTCATAGTTAAGTGGAATTCATTGTGTCATTCAAGGTTGAGGTTTTCCTGGGTGTTGATGAAAAACCCATCAGTGGCATGGGGAAATGGCCACTGAATTCTGGGATGACTAACAGTGGACTCTTGGATGGCCACCTCAGAAGTTACCCATGTAACAACCAAGATGATTGCGTTTTGGGAACAGACAAGAGAGAAGCAATGCATTGGGCCATGTTCTCCTCATATGTTGAACCTCCAGTGGGTTTGACTCCAGTGGGTGGACATAGGGGAGGGGTCATCTTTGGCTCCCAGAATGGAAGGCGGTGCCAGTCTCCCTGACCAGGTAAAAGTTGTGAGCATTTCATGCGCAGCAACATCTTTCTCTGGTTTCATTTTTTTTTAAATGAGTCAGATGTCGTCTTTTGTGCTCTTTGGTTAATATCATATACAACACTAATCAAAATTATATATTGTACATTTAGGCACTGAACTGTGTGCCTTATCAAGAAGGCATGGCCTTTACTAGTTTTGCTGTGGAGGAAGGGAGGGAGGGAGGGAGGAAGGAAGGAAGGAAGGAAGAATGATTTAAACATTACATTTTATAACATGTGGTTGGATTCATTTCTGGAACACCAGCTACAAACTATAGTGAGAACTCAATTCTGATTTCTCTTCCTGATTAGCTACCTTTCAATGCAGAATGAAGTTAGTCAGCTTTGCCCTCTTCCTTCCGCTTTGTCCCCCTAAATGAACCCTGTGCCAGCTAACAAGTCCCAGTTGTGAGTTTTCCCCAAGAGGGTTGCTGTTGAGTTTCCTCCCAGCTCTAATCCCTGCAGGAATATTCTCAAGGTCTGCACACCAAGGCACATTTCCCCCCATGAGTTACCACTTGTCACAGATAATGCAGGAACCAGGAGGGCTGCTTCTGTTGTGAGAATGAACTTCTAAACGTCTCCCTTCCTGCTCTGTGGGCTGAGATTTGGCTGAGCCAGCTCTCAGCTCTTTGTGTCCAAATCCAATGTTGGGAGAACTTGGGGAGAAGGTGACGCCTCTTCTGCCACAGCTGATGTCTTCTGAGGGTGGGTTAACCAGTACAGGTGAGTCACTTTCTGCTCCATCCAGCATCCTGAATTTCAACTTGGAAGGGAACAGAGGTAGTGTCCTATGAAGACGTTTAGGAAGGTCAAGAAGCTTTCTCTTTTGCTGCATAGGGTTTCTCAAGTGGAACGATCAGAATTGCTACCACAGCCCTGTTTTTATCAAGGGCCAAATCTGACAATGCTCTCTTACCATTTTCTTGCTTTTTTAATTTTTATTTCTAGTCTGTCTTTTACTGTTATGGGCTATAGTTTTTTTTTTGAGTGAAGACTGATGCAAAGAATGAGTTGAGCAGCTCTGCTTCCTCTCTGCTGCCTGTCACTTCCTTGCCGTCTTCTCTCTTCAGTGGACTGGCTGTTTCCTTGACATCACCCTGGTGCTGATTCTAATTCAAAATAACAGAATAATAGAGCTGGGAAGGGTGTTGGCTCTGCTCAATGGTTTTGATGCCAAACTTGGAAGGGATGTTCCTTGGAGCTTCTCAGCCTGACAAAATTCCCAAGAACCAAGAAGGAAGGAAAGGGCAGGGAAGGAAGGAAGGAAGGAAGGAAGGAAGGAAGGAAGGAAGGAAGGAAGGACGGACCCACAACATCCACCTCTACCTATTTGGCCCTTCATGCAGGTTATCTTCAGTTATAAGGAATCCCTCAAATTTCATTCTGCACAGATCGAAAGAGAAATCTCTTCCTCATTGTGCTTCTTCCGTGTGTTTCTCTCTCTTCCCAGCTGCCCCCTTTCTTCCTCATGGATTCACAGAACGAAACCAAAGGGACAGAATTCATCCTCCTTGGCTTCTCCAGCCTTTTGAGCCACCAGGTCCACCTTTTCCTGGTTTTCCTGGCTGCCTATTTGGCCACGCTGATGGGCAACCTCATGATCATAACCCTGGTTCTCCTGGATTCCTGCCTTCACACCCCCATGTACTTCTTCCTCAGCCAGCTCTCCTGCTTGGATATGTGCCTTTCTTCTGTGGTGGTACCAAAGATCTTGGTGAACCTCCTATGCCAACAGCACACCATCTCCTACAACCAGTGCCTGGCACAAGCCTTCCTCCTGATTGGCTTTGCGGGATGTGAGCCGGCACTGCTGGCCGTCATGGCCTATGACCGCTATGCCGCCATCTGCCAACCTTTGCACTACGCCCACCTGATGAGGGGCAAGTTGTGCGTCCAGCTATCTGTGGCCATCTGGCTCTGGGGCTTCCTGGACTCAGCCATCCACGTTTCTCTGGCCTCCAGGTTGGAGTTTTGTGGAAACCACCAGATTCCTCACATCTTTTGTGATGTCCCCCCATTACTGAAAATCACCTGTAGTGATACCTCAGCCAACGAGTTGAACAATCACATCACTGGCACCTTTGTGGGCCTTGTCCCTCTTCTCCTCCTCATCCTGTCCTATTTCTACATTTTGTCCTCCATCCTGCAGATCCGCTCCAAGATCGGCAGGCGCAAAGCCTTCTCCACCTGCGCTTCACACCTTGCTGTAGTGACACTCTTTGTGGGAAATGCTTTTGTGAACTACAACCAGCCCAGTGCTGGCTACTCTCTAGAGGTGGACACCTTCATCTCCACCATGTTTTGCATCGTCACCCCCATGCTGAACCCTTTGATCTATACTCTCCGCAACAAGGAGGTGAAGGGGGCCATGAAGAAGCTTCTCCGCTGCTGGAGAACAGCATAATTTTTGCTCATTTATTCATGATCAACATTCCTTTTTTTTTTCATATAAATTTTATTTTTTTTCTTTAAAAAAGACAAAACAACACATACAGAACAAGAGCAAGGAGGGGAAAAAACACAATTTCATCAAGCATGTTGTTTGGTTACAAGTTTTTGTGCAACGGTTTTTACAATTAAGAATAAAGTCACTGATTATCCATTAAACATAATTAAATATTTCATTGAGCATTGTGTGTTCAAGTTACCATTAATATTCTTTCATTTGTGACAACCCTTGTTTCCTTACATCCATAGTTATCTACTAGGTAACAATAAGTCTTTATAAAATTATATCACCAATCTCTAAAAAATAAGGATAAAGATTAAGTCAAAAAAAATTCTCATTAGTTCATATAAGACATTTCTACTTTCCATTAGCCATAGAATTTCCAATCATCCACAACTCCGAATATAATTTTCCATTATTATTTGTCAATCCATGTGGTCATTAAGCATTTCAGTCTATATTTATACCCATTATTCATTACATCATCATTATTCCATTTTATATTATAAAATAGTCACCAGCTACAATCATACCTAACAGTTTAAATCATCTCACTCTTATACATTAAGTACATTATTATTCTTATATCGTATAAGTAAGTAGTCTGTTTCATAGTAAAAGCTTAACACCTATATAAAAAGAGAGAAAAGAAAGGAAATTTGTTTCACAACATTAAGTATAGCTTTCTATTATTATTACATATAAGATAAGATAAAGGAGAGAAAAAAAATTCATTTCCAGGTTTTTTTATCCAACCATTGATAAAACAAATCCCATACTTTATAGAATTGCTCATCCTCTAGTTCTCTAATTTCAAATGTAAGTTTACTCATTTCAGCACAGTCCATTATTTTTCGAACAATTTCTTCCTCTGTTGGTAATTTCTCATTTTTCCAGTTTTTAGCAAATACAATTCTAGCAGCTGTTAACACATTTATGATCAAATATTTCAAGTCCTTATTGTATATTTCTGGTATTATTCCCAGTAAGAAAAGTTCTGGTTTCAAGTCTATATGTTTATGTATCATTTTCTCCAACCACATGTGTATTTTAGTCCAGTATCTTTTAGCTTCCGGACAAGTCCACCACATGTGGTAGAATGTGCCCGGCGTATGTTGACATTTCCAGCATTTTTCAGACTTATTCTTCGACATTCTTGCTATTCTCGATGGGGATAAGTGCCACCTATAAAACATCTTATACAAGTTCTCTTTATATGCAGTTGACATTGTCATTTTAAACGATCAACATTCCTTGTGCTGTCTGGCAAGAACCCATGGGGGGGAGGGGTGTTATCCTTTGCTGTTGGAATATTCTGCTATGCGGATATGAAGAGGATTTGTTAAGAAATTCTTATATCCTCTTTACTTTAGCTTCTTTTCTATTTTATCTCATCCAAAATAGTTTGCATTTTCTCTTGACTCTTTTTTTTAAAAAACTCACTATTATATTGTGTAAAATAAGTTCTTGTGTTGGTGAGATGGTTAACCAACAAACCGAATGAATAAATGAACAAATGACAGGTTTATTTGCACCCCAAACTATTTTGAAATCAGTACCTTTATTTACATTATTAAAAAAAAAACATTTTGGCTTTCTCTTTGCTATTCTGCAATAACATTCCACATCGTCTCCCTCTGTAGCAGAAGGATGGGAACCTTGAACCTTTTATGACCCGTGGACACTACTATCAGCCTCACAGCATAAACCAGGAGTATAAACAAGGACTTTCTGAGGCCCCCCACTTCCAGTAGACACATCAGCCTCTGCTTTGCTTACTTGCTATCGGCTGCCATAGAAACGGGGAGGGTGGGGGCATGGTATTTGGGATGGGAATTAATGGCACAGGAGGTGATGTGGCAAAGGGAGTTTTCTTCTCACCATCTTCTGTGCATGCTGATGGTCAGTGTTTGGACCTGGTCAAGGCCGATCCTCCTGCATACCAACGCGATGGTGCTGTCTGGAGATGCAACCCACATGACACCTTAGTTGCAGATTGGACACTGGGGTGGGTGTCGTTAGCGGGAGGGGGCTGGGTTATCATTTGATATGTACATGTTTGTGCCTTTCTGACTCAGATCTTGCTTTACTATCGCTGCTATCTTTTCATAACCAGTAAAAGTACTTTTTAATTCCACAAACAATGGAGTTGGGAGTTTTCTTTCTTGGTTACTGATGGAGGCATGGCTGACACCTGCTCTGCAAGGGGGTAAAAGTCCCTTATAGGGTGCAGGAGCCAAAGGAGCAGAAGATTTAGGCACAAGGAGAGAGAGAGAACAATTAACCAGAGGAACAACTTGCCTCCAGAAGCTGTGGGTGTTCCAACACTGGAGGTTTTTAAGAAGACACTGGGCAATCATTTCTCTGGAATGATATGGGGTCTCCTGCTTGAGCAGGGGGTTGGACTAGAAGACCTCTACGGTCCCTTCCAACTCTGTTCTTCTGTTATTTAATGACCTGTGCAAAGGATATTCTGATGCTGCTTGAGTGCATTTTTGCCTGCAAAGTTTGATGAGTCCAGGTGTGCCAATTTCCAAAGGTCCTTTTAAAAAGCCAGCTGAATTCCTCCTGCCTCCCAGGATGTAGCTTGAGGATTGTGTGTTTTTTTACAATGCAGGCAACAAGGCCATAGAGGCGGTAAAGTAGGGCCCCGATTTTAATCAGATCGCAAGGCAGGAGATGCAGTCACTGCAGAGATTCCACCACAGAAGCTGGCAGCTTTCAGCCTCCGGTTTCAGCAGCATGAGCAAATAGGGAGCCTTGCCATGGGATAAAATCAGGAAACATTTATGCAGATTCAAGAAGTATCTGGGGAAGAGACCCAGTTTAGAGCCAGCATGGGCAAACCGGGTGTTCCTGAAAAGCAATGGGGCAGAGATTAAGCAAGGCCATTAATTTGTGCTAGTGTGGATCTCACCCAAGCCACACAGACTTTGGCAATTACCACTGTTCAAGCATGTTCAGGAAAGGAATTATTAATGGAGCAGGTCAGCAGAAATAGTTGCATTTGCTATTCTGCATGAAACTTGTAGATGCAATCTGGCTGCAGGAAAAAGGGAAGTTTGAAAAAACACAAGCTGCAAATGATAAAATTTGGAGTCCAAAAGGGAAAATAATTATGGATGGTAGTAAAGCAAAATTAGGCAGGCGAAAGAATTGAAACAGAGGCCACTATGCCAGTTAGGAACAGGGACGGTTGGAGAGGAAGCAATGGGTCTGTAACCCAAGTCAGTTACAATTTATTGTCATCACCCATGTTTGCAATGCAGCTGGTGAAGCATTTCCATGTCTGTTATCAAGTTGACATTGGAGGAAAGTGTGGAGGTGTAAGTCAGGGAGATATTGAAGAGGCAAAAGATCCTTCTGGAAATACCTTGAAAAGCGTATCGCAGGTAGTTGGGAGAAAGTTCTCCAAATCTCCCCCCCCGCCCCCATTCCACTTTAAATGATTAAATCAGATTGAGGACATTTTTCCAAGATATACATCTTTTATTCTAAGCATTCTACTCATCATCTTGCTCCATTCATAGCACCACACAGCCTTCTCCTTGTAGTTATACTATTATAATCTAGAATTTTCAAATAATGGGATTTTCCCAAATCCTTGATTGGCTACCAAACAGATGATGGACGTTCAATAATTTTTGTTCGTCATTTTATAAAATCTGAAACAACCATAGGGAGGTGAAAGTCAGGGGAACATTGGAGAGGGAAAAGATCATTCTGGAAATACCTTGACTAGTATATCACAGATAGGTGGGAGAAAGTTCTCCAAATCAAAATGAGGACATAGGAAGGAAGGATGTGGCAGGTAGAGTCCAAAATGTCATTGAGCCAATCAACCCATATTAGAATTTACATCTACACAACCCCTCAGTCTGGAAAAATCATTGCTGGTGGTGAATACAAAAGGAGATACAGAGAGACTAGGAAGAAAATCAAGTTTTTCTTCCACTGCTTTCCAGGAGATGCATCATCTTTCTCCTGAGTGCCCAGAAGTTTTTGTAGGGCCCCTTTGACCTCCTTGTTTCGAAGGCTGTAGATTAGGGGGTTCAGCATGGGGGTGACAACACAATATAAGATGGAGATCAGGGTGTCCACTCCCAAGGAGTAGCCGGCACTAGGACGGTTGTAATTCAAGTTGGCCATCCCAAAGTAGACGATGACGGTAATCAAGTGGGCAGCACAGGTGGAGAAGGTCTTTCTCCGTCCAGTGCTGGAACGGATCTTCAGAATTGTAGATAAGATGTAGACGTATGAAATGATGACAAGGAGGAAAGGACAGACTCCTACAAAGTTAGCTGCAGGGAAAAGATTGGAAAATGAATTTAAGAGGGAGTGATGGAAATATGCACATTCCTCGTAATAATCATGAAACACAAAGAGATGAAAACATCACCATTTGTGATAACTTCCCATTAATTAAATTAAAAAGACTACAGTCATTAATTCCTCTTAAAAGAGCCAAGCCGAGCTTGTTCTCCTTTGGGAAAAAAACATAGTTAAGCAGAAATGGATTTCCTGATCCATTGACTTCAATAGGAGCAGGAGGAAAATTGACTCTCTGACTCGTGTTTAGGTTGACTATCAAGTTGACCGTTTCGTGGAGACTTCCAGTTCCGGCGGCTGACGGCGACGGGCAATTTGTTGCTCGCTCCAGCTCCCCGGTGGGCTTCCCCACTTCTTGGGGGGCATAGGACGCCCCGCAGAGGCGTCCTGCTGGAGGGGCGGCACCGCAGGGGATCCCTGGATTGGCGGCAGCCGGCGGGAGGTCCCCTGCCTCGCCCAAGGCACCGGGGAGGAGATCGGAGGACGCGTGGGCGTCTTCGCTGAGAGGCTGTGCGGAGAAAAAGAAAACTGAAGGATGCGGCGGCGGAGCGGTGAGGCGTAGACTCCCTCCATCCCCATTACTAATTTAAAAACTTGTCAGTTGTGCAAACTCTTTTTTCAGTTTGACTTGGAGAGGCGCGGCTGGAGGGGAGGGGGATTCCCCCCCTCGGACAAGCAGCTGGAAACAAGTGTGCTCTCAGCCCCAAGGGAAGGAGGAGGGGGAGAGCCAAACCAAAGATGCCACACCCTAACTAAGTGGATTTTCGGACTTAAACCTATAAAATAATGAGATCTGGAAGCTTTGGGATTTTTGAACTTTGAAAACTTTATTTGTTGCCTCGAAACCCGAAGCTGGCAGGGCAAGATGGCACACTTCCGTTGTCTTTATGAAATGTGAAACTTGACTCCACCTTCTAAACTTCTGGCTTCCGGTCTTTGTCTCCGTGCTACCTGGATAACTCTCTTGTTGATTGTTTGCCTTTGAACTCCTTGGAGTGAAAAACTTTTCTCATCTGCCAGGGTGATTAGAAAATCCCCCTCTGCCTGGACTCTCTGTCTCCTGGACTCTCTTGGCTGTTCTACTCTTCTGACTGATCCTTCTTTATACTGACTGGACTCTTTACTTCATAAACAATGGCATCTAAAAGACCACCTCCTGGAAAGTCAGGCTTTGCTGCCTCTGCCCCAACATCTGCAACCTCCAGTCCTAGCACACAATCAACATTAACAGCCTTCAAGCAACCTAAATCTACGGACCTGGAGTTTCATCAAATGTTTCAACAAATTCTACAGGGACAAGAGGAAATAAAGAGACAACTGAAGGAGATGAAAGAAGAAATTAAAGAGAACCAGGATAAAATTAATAAGAACTCACAGAGACTGGATCTTTTGGAAGATGGGGAGGCTGAGATGAGGGGGGGGGATAGAGGGTGTGCAGAAGGGAAACAAAGAACTTGACACCCAACAAATGAAAATAGAGTTTGAGAGAATGTCTTTTTATCTTAGATTTCAGAACGTGATGGAGACAGATGATGAAAACATAAGGGACATTATAACAAACATTTTGGCTGAGTATATTCAGAAGGAGAAACAACAGATGGGGTGGGAAATAGACCTGGCTTATAGAGTAAACTCAGCTTATGCTAGAACACACAATGTTCCCAGGGAGGTACACATTAAATTTCTTAGGAAAAGTACAAGAGATGAAATCCTGAATGCACAAAGGGGGCAAGCCTTGACATATAAAGATAAGGAGATAACCATCCTGAAACAGATCCCCAAGAAAGTGAGGGAAAAAAGAAAACATTATTCGCAATTGGCGAATAAATTATACCAGAAGGGGGTGTGGTTTAGATGGTTGATGCCTAAAGGTATGTTAATATTCTGGGAGGAGACAAGAGTTAGGATTAATACACCCATAGAGGCGCAGGCCTTTATGGAGAAAAATAAACTACTCCTAGAAAAACCAGATGACTCTTCAACAGACATACAAGACACGGGAGGGGCCCAGCGGGGGGAGATGGGGCAACAACAAGAAAGCTCAGATCACACAAATGAGTAAGAAAAGTCATCTGATATAAACTGATCGAAATTACCAATTGAATTTACCACACTGACTACATGTTATTACTTAATATTGAATTTTATGCAAATGTATACTATGAGTTTGGAGGGGGGGTGCATCTACCGTATTTCGCAGCTGCCAAAATTTGTAACTTTTCCCTTACCTTTCCCCTTTGTAAAATATAAAAAAACCAATAAAACCTTGTTTTTTTAAAAAAGTTGACCGTTTCGTGGTTCAAAGGTGGAGCCCCCAGGAATTGCAGTAAAACTCCCCTTCTAAAGCAACTGCACAAGGATTGATTCACTTACTTGGGGTCCTCCTGAATTTGCAGAAGCTTTCGTAGGGCCCCTTTGACCTCCTTGTTTCGAAAGCTGTAGATTAGGGGGTTCAGCATGGGGGAGACAACACAATATAACATGGAGATCAGGGTGTCAACTTCCAAGGAGTAGCCCACACTGGGACGGTTGTAATTCAAGTTGGCCATCCCAAAGTAGACGATGACGGTAATCAAGTGGGCAGCACAGGTGGAGAAGGTCTTTCTCCGTCCAGTGCTGGAACGGATCTTCAGAATTGTAGATAAGATGTAGACGTATGAAATGATGACAAGGAGGAAAGGACAGACTCCTACAAAGATAGTTGCTGTGTGAAGTGTCATCTCATTGACACAGATGTCGCTGCAAGCTATTTTCAAGAGTGGCTGGAAGCATGTTGTAACCATACAGTAAGAGGTAAACTTGTAATAGTATTCATAATTCCTCTAAGGAAGATTGGAATCAACATCTTCCCCCTCTCCTTCCCTCCCCTCCACTTTCTTTCCTCCCACTTCCTTCCCTCTCCTCCCACTTCCTTCCCTCCCCTCCCTCCCACTTCATTTCCTCTTCTCTCCTCTCCTCCCCTCTCCTTTGCTTTCCTCCCACTTCCTTTCCTTTCCTAGCCTTTCCTTTCTTTCCCTTTCCTCCTCTCCCCTTCCTTCCCTCCAACTTTCCTTTCTTTTCTTTTCTTCCCTTCCCTTCCCTTCCCTTCCTATACACTTCCCTTCCCCTTCCCTTCCATTTCCCTTCCGTTCTCTGTCTTTCCTTTCCTTTTCCCTTTCCTCTCTTTCCCCCCTTCCTTTTTCACAAATTCCCCTCCCCCTTTTTACTATAGGAGATGCATCTTTCTTCTCCTGAGGGCCCAGAAGTTTTTGTAGGGCCCCTTTGACCTCCTTGTTTCGGAGGCTGTAGATTAGGGGGTTCAGCATGGGGGTGATGATACAATACAGGGTGGAAACTAGGGTGTCCAACTCTAAGGAGTAGCCCGCACTGGGACGGTTGTAATTTAAGTTGGCCATCCCAAAGTAGATGATGACGGTGACCAGGTGGGCAGCACAGGTGGAGAAGGTCTTTCTCCTTCCACTGTTAGAACGGATTTGCAGAATGGACGATAAGATGTAGACGTATGAAATGAAAACAAGGAGGAAAGGACACAGCCCTACAAAGACACTTGCTGTGTGAAGAGCCATCTCATTGATATAGGTGTCACTGCAAGCTATTTTCAAGAGTGGAGGGACATCACAGAAGATATGATGTATCTTGTTGGCTTCACAGAAGGCCAAATCGGTGGCCAGGGCTGTGTGAATGGCTGAGTTGAGAAGGCCCCAGATCCATGAAGCTGTAGCCAGAGGGACTCGCACCCACTTACTCATGAGTTGAGTATAGCGCAAAGGTTCGCAGATGGCCACATAGCGGTCGTAGGCCATCACGGCCAGCAGTGCGGATTCAGTTCCCGCAAAGGTCATGAGGAAGAACATCTGGGCCATGCACTCGTTGTAGGAGATGGTGGGCTGCTGGCGCAGGAGGTTCACCAGGACGGTGGGGAGGGTGACCGAGGAATAGCAAATGTCTAAGCAGGACAGATGGCTGAGGAAATAGTACATGGGACTGTGGAGGCATGAATCCACCTGGATCAAGATGAGTATGACCGAGTTGGCCACCAAGGTGATGAGGTAGATGGTCAGAAAGAGCAGAAAGAAGAAAGGTTGACCTCTGGGCATGCCGGAGAAACCCAGGAACAGGAATTCAGTCACCTGCAGGGTCTGGTTGCCACCTTCCATCAGGTCCCTCAAAGTTAGCTGCAGGGAAAAGATTGGAAAATGAATTTAAGAGGGAGTGATGGAAATTTTCATCACATTCTTTGTAATAATCGTGACACACAAAGAGATGAAAACATCACCATTTGTGATAACTTCCCATTAATTAAATTAAAAAGACTACAGTCATTAATTCCTCTTAAAAGAGCCAAGCCGAGCTTGTTCTCTTTGGGAAAAAAACCATAGTTAAGCAGAAATGGATTTCCTGATCCATTGACTTCAATAGGAGCAGGAGGAAAATTGACTCTCTGACTCGTGTTTAGGTTGACTATCAAGTTGACCGTTTTGTGGTTCAAAGGTGGAGCCCACAGGAATTGCAGTAAAACTCCCCTTTCTAAAGCGACTGCACAAGGATTGATTCACTTACTTGGGGTCCTCTGATCAGAGTTGACGTTGGGGTTGAAGGTGAAATAGCTCTTTATGGTCACTCAGAAGGAAGCAGCATCTCCAAGTGTGGAGCGTCCAGAGGCCTGACCATCTCTGGCTGGTTGAGCTGTCCTGGGAGACCAAGGACAAGCAACCTGGTGGGATAGTCTGGAATCAAACTCAGCACCCCAAAACCCATCATCCACCCTCACTGCAGTACTTGCTGCACAGTGCGGACCGGAGGAATTCTCTCCAGAGTGTAAGAGGAGGGATTCCCACAGAGAAAAGGAGGGATTCCTTTTGATACATTTGGGGGAAGGAGGAGAAAGCGATGCACTCATGCGGAGACATAACTAATAGGTGATGTGAATTCAGAGATTGACAGTGATCCAACCTCAAGTTCATTCTCCTGTCTTCTGCTGCTATTGTCCTCAAGACAAAACTTACTGTCTTAATACAAATAGAAATATCAGCCAGATTTCCATAGAAGGTTTGATAAAGCTTTCTGAGAACGGGAGGTTTTCAGAGAAGTGAGGACTTCCAGGTTCACCCCAGCTGCACACACTCCTTCTGGTTTGTGTTGGGCTACCACACACCCCTTCCTCTAAGTATTTTCTTTCCTTACAAGAGTTTTGGGGGGAAGGTTTGAATTCACAGCATTGGGAAGAAGCTTCGCAAGCTTCGCAAGCAAGAGGGATGTTCCAAGAACATCTGGAGGGACTGAACTTTGCTTTGCATGATTAGCCTTCATTGGGGAGGGGGAGATACTTCTGGGGATGTTCATGGTCCTTTCAGTGAGGGGGGGCAGTTCATGACATCTATGTCCCTCCTGTTAACTCTCCCCAGAAGCAATATGACTCACATGTTATGTGTGAGCTGACATCCCAAATGAAACAAGTCTCCCCTTTCTTGGTAAGTGGGTTGTGTGAAGTATCAACCATGAAGAGATGTTCCTCCTGGGATTTATTCTGTCCCTCCCTGAAACCACACTCCAAACTCCTCCAGGTGACCCCCAACCCTCCATTGGATGGACCAGTGAGGCGCTCATTTTCTCCTTGCTTTGATCAATGACCGCCTAATGTTGGTCCTCAGGAGGAATCCAGGACCATCTGAGCTTCTTCTCCTGACCAGCAAATCCTCCTCTGGAATTTCTTTTCCCCTCCTCACCCCCCAAAATCTCTGTTGCTTCCCCTCCACTGCTAGGCTCTTTCCAAATTTCTTTCCTTCACGTGCAACCTCTTCCTCAAGCCCATGTAGAATGGGGCTTTCACTGGTGTGTGTGTGTTTGTGTGTGTGTGTGTGAGAGAGAGAGAGTGTGTGTCCCTGTGTAAAGAGGAGAGGAAGAGGCATGGGGAGTTTGGTACTCAGTAGGTGACCCAAGAGTCCCATCCCAAAATATCTGACTTGACACCAAGAACTGAATTGTCACCATTCTCATGTTTAGGATCAGGAAGTCTCCTGGGAGAAGATCCAGGTCCTTGGCTGTCTCCTCACCACCAATACTTTATTTTAGAAATCACCCCCCCCTCTCTTGGAGATCAGAAAAGAATGAGACTTTGCTGAACAGCCTGAATCAGATACAATTTATGAACCTTACAGAGCAACCGTAAAAGACTGATTTTAAAAGGGCCATGATAAATATCTCCTTCAGCATCCCACCCACCAAGGTTCCCTGCTGCAGAAGGACCCAGGTCTGAGCTCTTTTGTGATTACCTTTCTTTGTGGCCTCCTCACCTTGTAACAGCCTCCAGGATGAAGCTGGCGTGTCCGGCTGCTCTTCCTCCTTCTTCTGCTGCAGTTTTGGGAAGGGAAGTGGCAAGGAAGCTCTCTCAGTGACTGTCTATGGGATCCAACGGTGCTACCAAGAAGGGGAGTGGGAGAGAAAGGGAGGGAGGAATTGGCCAGGTCCTCCTGGTATCCGCTTCTGACATGGGGAGGTCTCTGCTTCTTCCTCCGAGCCTCTTTGAGGGATCAGGTGCCCCTAATCCTGTCTGTGTCACCCTCGGAGCCAAATGTTGGCTAAAGAAGAGAGATGGTTTCTACGGCATTCTGAATGTCCCTGAAGATCAATATGCACCACAGGCAGAAAAGCAAAGTAGTTGCACCCGAGGGATTTCTCCCTGAGAAAGTTGGAGTGAAAGGCAAAGGGTGGGAGCTCAAACTCAGGACAACCTCCACACCCAGAAGGAGGGACTCCCAGGGGAGAACCAAGTATCTTCTCCTTCCAAGACTTGAGATGAAACTATGTTTCCTAGCTAATGTAGATTCTCAATTTTCCTTGCTTAGTATCTGCTACATGCATTGGACTTTCGTTACCATAATGTCTCAGTCTGTATGGCTGTGAATTATGGGTATTCCAAATAGAATGGAAGAGAATAGCAGAGTTTGAAAGGACCTTGGAGGTCTTCTAGTCCAACCCCCTGCCTATGCAGGAAACCTTATATCACTTCAGACAAATGGCTATCTTCTTAAAAACGTCCAGTGTTGGAGCATTCACAACTTCTGGAGGGAAGTTGTTCCACTGATTAATTGTTCTAACTGTCAGGAAATTATTCCTCAGTTCTAGGTTGCTTCTCTCCTTGATTAGTTTTTACCCATTGCTTCTTGTTCTACCCTCAGGTGCCTTGGAGAATAGTCTGACTCCCTCTTCTTTGTGGCAACCTCTGAGATATTGGAACACTGCTATCATGTCTCATCTAGTCCTTCTTTTAATTAAATTAGACATACCCAGTTCCTGCAACCGTTCTTCATATGTTTTAGCCTCCAGTCCCCTTTGTTGCTCTTCTCTGCACTCTTTCTAGAGTCTCCACATCTTTTCTACATCGTGGCGACCAAAACTGAATGCAAATATTCCAAGTGTGGCCTCACCAAGGCCTTATAAAGTGGTATTAACCCTTCACGTGATCTTGATTCTATCCCTCTGTTGATGTAGAATAGAACTGTGTTGGCTTTTTTGGCAGCTGCTGCACACGGCTGGCTCCTATTTAAATGGTTGTCCACTAGGACTCCAAGAGTCCTCTCACAGTTGCTACTGTTGAGGAAGGTACCATCTATACTGTACTGAGATTGGAAGCTTTTCTAGCCCAAACACCTCCTCAAGGCAGGATCAATCTTAATGCCACTGTGGTGGTGAAAATAGCCAGCACCTTTTCTCTAATAGTAACAAAATCAGGGTGTAGCATCTCTGCGCTGGATACACTATCACAAAACCAAAGCAAAGAAGGAGAAAACAGAACAGCAGAAATATGGATGGGCCACCCTGTTGGGTATGTCTTTGTTATCAATAATCTTTGTAGCTCAGGGTTGAAATTGGTGCTCTCTGATCTTGCTTGTTTTCTTGCAGGTAACATCATGATGATATTATCTAGTTGGGTAATGAGACATCTGCGAGAACATAACCAAACTCAGAGAAGAATGCCATAGACTTCCCCTCCTCCTCCCCTCCCCCTTCTCCCCATCCTCCTCTCCTCCCCTTCTCCCTCCCCCATTCCAGTTCTGATGATGTTACCTAGTTTGGGTAATGAAACGTCTGCAAGGAAACAACCAAGCTCAGAGAAGACCGAGGGCCCCTTGTGTCTTCATTATTTTTGCTTTTCTCTGTTTGTAGTGACTGGATCCCATCTTTGTTTGAGAAAAACAATACATGAAATGTCTTTGTTTGGAGCTTGGTTACTCAACAGCTGGACACTCTGAAGGGGCAGAGCAGCGCCTGCATTTTCTGCACGACATGAAAAAAGTGCACCTTCCTCCACCTGTCCTTACCACTTTCTATAGAGGGCCGATTGAGAGTACCCCGTCATATTGCATTACTGTCTGGTTTGGAAGCATTATTAAATCCACTGCAGAGAGTGGTGAGGACAGCAGAAAAGATCGTTGGGAGTTCACTCCCTTCTATTCAGGACATGACATATAAGTGATGCTTGATCAGGTCTGCAGGATTGTCTGGGGTGCCACACATGCTCGCCACAACTGTTTTCCTTGTCACCTTTTGGGAGGGGGCTTCGTGGTATCCGAAGCAGAACATCCAGATTCGGTCACAGTTTTGATCCGTATAACATCAACCGTGTGAACTTTCAGGCTTCCTCGTTCCGCTAAGACTTAAAGTTGCCAAGTTTGATGACCTCTTATATAAATGCAGCAGGAATGGCAAACCTCTATGCAGGAGAGAAGAAGAAGAAGGGAGGGATGCTGAAAGAACGTGGATGGAAGAAAAGCAGGGTTGTTGGTAATTTGTAGAGAGGAGATGAATAAGAATGACAAACCCATCAATGAAGAAGGAATATCTGAGTGTGGAAGTTCATTTTCATTGCCATGCCAGGTAACATCTTTAGTGGAGTTTAAGAGAGGTCAGTGTTGGAGTTCTTCTACTTATAGGGGCTTCGTATGGTCAGTAACTCTTGTGATGGGGAGGTCACGCCAGTGATGGTCACATCAGGTGAGGATCTTGTGATGGGTTTGGTGTGGGTCAGGCTGAAGATGTTACCTAGCCTGGTAATGAAAATTTGGGAAATCAGTCCATAAACTCGAAGGATGAGCCTCCTCCCTCATCCTCCACCTGAGCTACAGATATTCCCCACTATCACAAAGGAACAATGAAGGGTGTCCATGCCCAACTTCTTCACTGCCTTTGTCTTGCTTGCCAAGTGACACAACAGTCCATAACCCTGCCTGAGGTAGTGGAAGTGGAAAAGAGCTGCCTCTTCTTTTAGTGGCTATCAGAAGCTGCTTCTTCCTAATTAGAATTTTGGGTCTCCAAGATCTGCACACCTGCTGTTCCACTCAGATGGGGAATTCTGGATGTATTTAGGATGAAACCAATGAAAATTCAGAAAAAAAGCATAGCATTTGTCCAAGATATACATCTTTTATTCCAATTGTTGTACTCACCATTTGTCATAACTCATTACCCCACCCAGCCTTCTCCTTGTAGTTATGAATCTAGTATTTTGGGATAATGGGATTTTATTTTCCCAAATCTTTGATTGGCTACCAAACAGAGGAAGGAGAATCAATAATTTTTGCTCATCATTTTATAAAATTAGAAACAACCATAGGGAGGTGAAAGTCAGGGGACATTGGAGAGGGAAAAGATCCTTCTGGAAATACCTTGAACACCATATCACAGATAGGTGGGAGAAAGTTCTCCACATCTTTTTTCCCCTTTCTCCTTTAAGTAATTAAATCAAAATGAGGACATAGGAAGGAAGGATATGGCAGGTAGAGTCCAAAATGTCATTGAGCCAATCAACCTTATTGGAATTTACATCTACACAACCCCTCAGTCTGGAAAAACTATTGCTGGTCTACTAAAAAGGATATGCAGAGAGACTAGGAAGGAGACCAAAGGTTTTCCTTCAGTACTTTCCAAGACACGAATCATCTTTCTCCTGAATTTGCAGAAGCTTTCGTAGGGCCCCTTTGACCTCCTTGTTTCGAAAGCTGTAGATTAGGGGGTTCAGCATGGGGGAGACAATACAATATAACATGGAGATCAAGGTGTCCACTCCCAAGGAGTAGCCGGCACTGGGATGGTTGTAATTCAAGTTGGCCATCCCAAAGTAGACGATGACAGTAATCAAGTGGGCAGCACAGGTGGAGAAGGTCTTTCTCCGTCCAGTGCTGGAACGGATCTTCAGAATTGTAGATAAGATGTAGACGTATGAAATGATGACAAGGAGGAAAGGACAGACTCCTACAAAGATAGTTGCTATGTGAAGAGTCATCTCATTGACATAAGTATCACTGCAAGCAATTTTCAAGAGAGGGGGGACATCGCAGAAGATGTGATGGATCTGGTTGTTGCCACAGAAGGCCAAATCGGTGGCCAGTGCAGTGTGAATGGCAGAGTCAACCGTGCCCCAGATCCATGAAGCTGTAGCCAGAGGGACTCGCACCCACTTACTCATGAGTTGAGTATAGCGCAAAGGTTCGCAGATGGCCGCATAGCGGTCATAGGCCATCACGGCCAGCAGTGCACATTCAGTTCCTGCAAAGCTCATGAGGAAGAACAACTGGGCCATGCACTCGTTGTAGGAGATGGTGGGCTGCTGGCGCAGGAGGTTCACCAGGACGGTGGGGAGGGTGACCGAGGAATAGCAAGTGTCTAAGCAGGACAGATGGCTGAGGAAATAGTACATGGGACTGTGGAGGCGTGAATCCACCTGGATCAAGATGAATATCATTGAGTTGGCTATCAAGGTGAGGAGGTAGATGGCCAGGAACAGCAGAAAGAGGAAGGGGCGTCCTGTGTGCATGCCAGAGAAACCCAGGAACAGGAATTCGGTCACCTGCAGGGTCTGGTTGACAGTTTCCATGAGGGCCATCAATGAAATGATGTGTTGGACAAAGCTGGAAGACCGTGGAATTCAGGGTTATCTGCTGTTCTCAGATCACAGCATGAAGCAGAATCTTCCCAAGCAGGAGTGAACCTCTAGATTTCCCCAAAGGCCGTCTGGAATAATGAAACAATGCTTTGCATGAATAAAAAAAGTCATCAGGTAGGAGAGATGGTTATGGGGTGTTTATGGGTTTAATTAAGTAAGTTTGCAAATAGAAACCGAATTAGCCCCTCCAGTCAGCTCTTCCCCAAGGCCCTTAGACAGACATGCTATGTGTGACCAGGTGTTTCCCCATTTGCATCCCTTTGCAAAGAGGCAGAGTGGGAATTGTTGATGATGCACGGAGTTGGGAACGAGTCCACCGACTGGGTCTCCCCAAGTTCCTTCACCTGTTTTTCAGGCTCACTGAAGGGACTCATCCAGTGCAGGGGAGGGAGGCTCAAGGTAGTAAGCCACGTAGAATTATGGGGAGTGGAAGTAATGAAATATTGATCGATGGTGCAGATACAACCTTGGGGGTCATTAGTAAAAGGTCAAGATTCCCCTCACACACGTGCTAGTTGTTCCCCACTCTACGGGGTGGTGCTCATCTCCATTTCAAAAGCCAAAGAGCCAGCGCTGTCTGAGGACGTCTCTGTGGTCATATGGCTGGCATGACTAAATGCCAAAAGTGCACGGAACATTGTTCCCTTCCCACCAAAGGTGGTCCCTATTTTTCTACTTGCATTTTTTACCTGCTTTCGAACTGCTAGGTTGGCAGAAGCTGGGACAAGTAACGGGAGCTCACTCGGTTACGCAGAGCTAGGGATTCGAACCGCCAAACTGATCGACAAGCTCAGCATCTTAGCCACTGAGCCACCACGTCCCTATCATTAGGAGAGGCTCCTAATTGCGGTGCAAATTTCCCTGCAAAAGGAAAGTTTTGGTCCCAGCATTTGGGAGGATTTGAGCAAAGAATAAATGAATCAGGAATTATACCTTTGCATGGTGCTTATCACACGCAAGTGTTTGTTTGTGTAGCCCACTTCAGTTGGAGGAGGGGGGCTTCACAGGAAAAGACTGTGATCTTTGCCTCACTTCTGTGTCCTTCTCCTTCTCCAGACCTTCAGCAGCTCTCTGGACTTTCTCCTCCCCTCTGTGTCTTCCTGCTACACAGAATAACAGAAAAATGGAAGGGACCTTGTAGGTCATCTAGTACAACCCCCACCCCACCTCACCCACACAGGAGACCCTACACCATTTCTGACAGATGGCAGTCCAGTCCCTTCTTGAAAGCTCCAGTGATGAAGCTCCCACAACTTCTGTTCCATGGGTTGATTGTTTCTCACTGTCAGAAATTTTCCCCTTATTTCCAGGTTGAATCTCTCCTTGGTCAGTTTCCATTAATTATTCCTTGTCTGGCCTTCGGGGGCTTCGGAAAATAGCTTGCCCCTCTCCTCTTTATGGCAGCCCCTCAAATATTGGAAGAATGGTATCATGTGTCCCCTGGTCCTTCTCTTCACCAGAATAGCCATGCCCAGTTCCTGCAACCATTCTTTGTATGTTTTAGCCTTTAGAATGAAATCTTTTCCACTTTTTTCCCAACTCATGTAGCTTGTTCAATAAAATACCAGAAAGGACCTTTTCTCCTTTTGAGGGGAGTGGGAGAGAAAGCTTAGCTCCACTAGGCATGAAAAAAGAGAGCTGAGCTTGTTCTCACAAAAAACCTTTAATTTATGCACCTTCCAGACAATGGTTGGTGTCGAGGTGCATTTGAAATGGTTAGTGCATTAATCCCCCTCCCACACACGCACTCTCTAGGTGGATCTGCAGTCTCTTTGCCCCTTGAGTTCCTCACCTGGATGAAGCTAGAAGGTGTAGCTTCTTCCTCCTTCCCAACTCCTCAGTAGACCTTTCTGTCTTGAGGAGGGTCTCAGTTACTTGCTCTCAGCCTCTTTCCGGCATTGGAGATCCCATATCTGCCCTGCATTCATCCTGTGTCACAAATGCTGGTGAAAGAAGCGACCCAATTTTTATGGCACCTGACATGTCCCTGGAGATGACTTACATCACAAAGGAGAAAAACAGAAGCATCTACATGCTTCTCACTAGAGAGCTGCTTTTGAAAGCTTTGGAACTTTGGGATAAAGTTTGGAAGAGGAGAATTTAGACCAACAACCACAGAGAGGAGGATGGAATGAATGCCCTCCGGACTTATGGGAATAGGTCCAGGATATAACCTTCCATGCCTGGTGCCTTCAAGATGTATTTGCCTTCAGTTCTCATACTTCCTCAGTCTCTGTCGCTGGGAAAGAGATGAGTTGAGATCTTGCAGCAGGCTCTAAGATATAGAAGGCCAAGGATGAATCAACCCAATGGAAGAACTTGCCTTCAGAAGCTGTGGGAGCTTCATCACTGGAAGCTTTCAAGAGGAGATTGGGCTGCCATTTGTCAGAAATGGTGTAGGGTCTCCTGCTTGGGTGGGGTGGGGGGTTGGACTAGAAGACCTACAACAGGGGTCCTCAAACTTGGGAACTTTAAGGCTTGTGGACTTCAACTCCCAGAATTCTCCAGCCAGCTGGCTGGTTTACATTGCCACACCTGCTCTGGTGCCGTTCTGTAGGAAAGTCACTGTAGGATCCGAAGGTCCTTCAAGCTCTTGGTGCGGCAGGGAAACAAGTGTGGTGTCAGGTTTCCAAAAGACGCCCTAACTGAGAGCAGCAATCCAAGTCATGAAATGCCCCAGTCACGAATCTCCCCACTGATGGAATGGCAGCCCCAAGCTGCTGAGAGCGCCAGGGATGACACATGACCTGCATGGCTGAGAATCTCCCTGGGCACCTCAGAGGACTTAGGACCAGGCTCCAGAGTGCTGAGCAGCAGATAACTGCAAGCCATGCAAATCCTTCCATTCCACAGCCTTTCTCTTTTGCTGCATTGGGTTTCTCAAGGGGAACGATCAGAATTGCTACCACAGCGCTCTTTTTATCTAGGGCCAATTTCCTCTGCCCTGGAGCAACAGAGGCACCAGATGAAGTTTGGAGAAGCAACCAAGGCCTGCCGTAATCTCTGCTCTGCGCTCCTTCGCTCCATGGGTGCTGGGTCTGATTTTGCTCCTCCTGATGAGCCAGACGCTCAAATAAAATCTGTCCAGCATGACAAGTTATTTTCCTGTATTGTTATTGCACCCGATATATCGAAATTAAATGCCATGTTCAATCAGAGGTGGGTTGCTCCCGATTTGGCTGAATAGGTAGTGGTAATTCGGCCTGGGTGGCAGAACCGGTGGTGACCCAGGCTGGCCACGCCCCCAGACTAGTTCCCTTCTGCCGTTGCCGGCATGTTTCTGCGCATGAAACGCGCATGAAGCGAACCGGTACCAACAGATACAGAACCCACCCCTGTCTTCAATGTACATTATACATAAAAAATGAAGCACAAGCACACATCCTTCGCATTCTATACAATTGAATTGGAAACCCTGATTGATACTGCCTTAATATTACATTATACCATAGAGTTCAATATGGTTGCTGCCCTGGGATGGAAGCTGTTTTTCAGCCTTTTTCTCCTTGTTTTTATTGTCCTGTACCACCTGCCAGATGGTAATAGTTAAAAAAAAGGGTGCCCAGGATGAGATGGATCTTTAAGGATGTTTTGAGCTTTCTTGAGGCAGCGGGAGCTATTCAGCTCTTCCAAAGAGGGGAGAGGTCCTCTGGGCAATGACGTTGGCCCTCTGGAGCATTGTCCCATCTGCCACTGTGCAATTGGCAAACCAGACACAGAGGCAGTGAGTTAGAATACTCTCTATGGTGCAGCGGTAGAAGGTCAGCAGCAGTTTTCCATTCAATTGTTGCTTCCTGAGAAGTCTCAGGTCGTATAATCTCTGCTGGGCCCTTTTGACCAGGGCTGCAATGTGAGCAGCACTGGTTGGTCCTCTTTTATGACAATCCCCAGAAACTTAAAACTGGCCACTTGCTCCACTCTGTCTCCATTGATGAGAAAGGGCTGGGTGTCTCATCTATTCCTTCTGTAGTCCACTATAAGCTCCTTGGTCTTATTGGGGTTAAGGACCAAGTTATTGTCTCCACACCACAAAAGCAACTGGTTTCGTGGCAAGTCTCATTTATTGAGCAAAGCCGGAAGATTGTTGAGGTTTGAAGCTCAAGAACATCCATTGATGCTGTGACGCTTTCTTCCATGTTCATTTCCCTTCAATCGGAGTGTTGCGTAGCTGCTGGATCTCAGCACCACTTTCCTGTCCCCAAAACTGAATTATTTGGGTAGCTGAGATATATATACTCCCAGCATCCTTTGCTCATCCTTCCCAGGAACACCCCACCACCATCATCAGTAGCATAATGAGACAGTCCAGGAAGACGTGAAGGGACAGAAGTCATAGTTAAGTGGAATTCATTGTGTCATTCAAGGTTGAGGTTTTCCTGGGTGTTGATGAAAAACCCATCAGTGGCATGGGGAAATGGCCACTGAATTCTGGGATGACTAACAGTGGACTCTTGGATGGCCACCTCAGAAGTTACCCATGTAACAACCAAGATGATTGCGTTTTGGGAACAGACAAGAGAGAAGCAACACATTGGGCCATGTTCTCCTCATATGTTGAACCTCCAGTGGGTTTGACTCCAGTGGGTGGACATAGGGGAGGGGTCATCTTTGGCTCCCAGAATGGAAGGCGATGCCAGTCTCCCTGACCAGGTAAAAGTTGTGAGCATTTCATGTGCAGCAACATCTTTCTCTGGTTTCATTTTTTTAAAAATGAGTCAGATGTCGTCTTTTGTGCTGTTTGGTTAATATCATATACAACACTAATCAAAATTATATATTGTACGTTTAGGCACTGAACTGTGTGCCTTAGCAAGAAGGCATGGCCTTTACTAGTTTTGCTGTGGAGGGAGGGAGGGAGGGAGGGAGGGAGGGAGGGAGGGAGGGAGGGAGGGAGGGAGGAAGAATGATTTAAGCATTACATTTTATAACATGTGGTTGGATTCATTTCTGGAACTCCAGCTACAAACTACAGTGAGAACTCAATTCTGATTTCTCTTCCTGACTAGCTTCCTTTCAATGCAGAATGAAGTTAGTTAGCTTTGCCCTCTTCCTTCCGCTTTGTCCCCCTAAATGAACCCTGTGCCAGCTAACAAGTCCCAGTTGTGAGTTTTCCCCAAGAGGGTTGCTGCTGCGTTTCCTCCCAGCTCTACTCCCTGCAGGAATATTCTCAAGGTCTGCACACCAAGGCACATTTCCCCCCATGAGTTACCACTTGTCACAGATAATGCAGGAACCAGGAGTGCTGCTTCTGTTGTGAGAATGAACTTCTAAACATCTCCCTTCCTGCTCTGTGGGCTGAGTTTTGGCTGAGCCAGCTCTCAGCTCTTTGTGTCCAAATCCAATGTTGGGAGAACTTGGGGAGAAGGTGACGCCTCTTCTGCCACAGCTGATGTCTTCTGAGGGTGGGTTAACCAGTACAGGTGAGTCACTTTCTGGTCCATCCAGCATCCTGAATTTCAACTTGGAAGGGAACAGAGGTAGTGTCCTATGAAGACTTTTAGGAAGGTCAACAAGGGTAGGTGTCTTCTGTGTTGAAACTGAGAATAAGTCAGGCGTTCATCTCCCATGGAGATTACAACATGTCCAAGGGCATAATTTGGGCTGGGCTGAGTCCCACATTTATTGATAGAATTTAAAGAATTTACTGAGATTAGCAGGGAGAAGGAACCCTGAAATGGAGAAAATGTGACCACAGCTGAATGAGCTGTGCTTCAATCAATCAGAATAGAGCGGGAAGGGACCTTTGAGGTCTTCTAGTCCAACCCTCTGCTCAAGCAGGTGACTCTAGACCATCCCAGACAAAGGGCTGTCCAGTGTCTTCTTAAAAATCTCCCAGGTTGGAGCATCCACAACTTCTGTTCCACTGTTAGGAAGTTTCTTCTTAATTTCAGGTTGCTTTTCTCCTTGATGAGTTGCCATCCCTTCTTTGCCTTCTGATGCTGTGGAAGATAAGTTGACCCCCTCTTCCTTGTGGCAGCTTCTCAAATACCGGAATACTACTCTCATGTCCCCACTAGTCCTTCTTTTTTCTAGACTGGCCATACCCAACTCCTGCAACCGTTCTTCATCTGTTTTTTCTCCAGACTTTTAATCATCTTAATTGCCCTTCTTTTTTTTCAAAGTCTCAACATTTGTTTTGTAATGTGATGACAAAAACTAGATATAGTATTCGAGGTGTCATCTTACTAAGGCTTTATAAAGTGGTACTAAGACTTCATGTGATTTTGATTCTATGATTGTGTTTATACAACCCAGGATTGTATCAGCTTTTTTGGCTGCTGCTGCACATAACTGGCTCGTGTTTAAGTGATTGTCCACTAGGACTCCATGGTCCCTCTTACAGTGACTGTTCTTGAGCCAGGTTTGGTTTCCTTGCCTAGGTGTAGAACCTTGCTTTTCTCCTCATTAAATTTTATGTTGTTGGATAGGGGCCGTCATTCAAGTCTGTCAAGACCTTTAGCTTGTCTTCTGGGATATTGGCTATTCCTGCCAATTTAGTGTCACCTGCAAACTTGATGAGTTCCCCTTCTATTCCCTCACCTAAGTCATTTATTAAGATAATGAAGAGTATTTAACCTTTGTGGTACCCCACTGTTTCCTTCTTTCCATGTAGATTAAAGATGACTCACTGAGTACGCTTTTCAGCCAGCTACAGACACATCTGGTGGTGATGCTGTCTATCCCACATTTTTCTAGCTTACCAAGAAGTAGGTTGTGGTCCACTTTGTCAAATGCCTTACTGAAGTCTAAGTATACTACGTCCACAGCATTTTGCTGCTCTGCTAATTTATCACTCTGTGCAAGAATGAAATAAGATTGGTTTGGCATGATCTGTTTTTAACAAACCCATGCTGGCTATTAGTTAATTTGTTTCTAGATGTTCACAGATCTGTTTTTTGATTATTTTCCCCCAGTATCTTCCCAGGTATTAATGTTAGGCTGATTGGTCTCCATTTTCCTAGATCTGTCCCCCCACTCCTTTTAAAATGGAAGCACATCAGCTCTTTTCTAATTCTCTGGTAGTTCCCCAGTGCGCCAAGATTTTTTAATTATATGATACAATGCTTCTGATATAACATCTGCCAGCTCCTTCAGAACTCTGGGGTGTAATCCATCAGGTCACAGTGATTTATATTCATCAAAATCTGACAATGCTCTCTTAACGTTTGCTTGCTTTTTTAATTTTTATTTCTAGTCTGTCTTTTACTGTTATGGTCTATAGTTTGTTTTTGAGTGAAGACTGAGGCAAAGAATGAGTTGAGCAGCTCTGCTTTCTCTCTGCTGCCTGTCACTTCCTTGCCGTCTTCTCTCTTTAGTGGACTGGCTGTTTCCTTGACATCACCCTGGTGCTGATTCTAATTCAAAACAACAGAATAATAGAGCTGGGAAGGGTGTTGGCTCTGCTCAATGGTTTTGATGCCAAACTTGGAAAGGATGTTCCTTGGAGTTTCTCAGCCTGACAAAATCCCCAAGAACCAAGAAGGAAGGAAAGGGCAGGGAAGGAAAGAAGGAAGGAAGGAAGGACCCACAACATCCACCTCTACCTATTTGGCCCGCAATGCAGGTTATCTTCAGTTATAAGGAATCCCTCAAATTTCATTCTGCACAGATCGAAAGAGAAATCTCTTCCTCATTGTGCTTCTTCCGTGTGTTTCTCTCTCTTCCCAGCTGCCCCCTTTCTTCCTCATGGATTCACAGAACAAAACCAAAGGGACAGAATTCATCCTCCTTGGATTCTCCAGCCTTTTGAGCCACCAGGTCCACCTTTTCCTGGTTTTCCTGGCTGCCTATTTGGCCACGCTGATGGGCAACCTCATGATCATAACCCTGGTTCTCCTGGATTCCTGCCTTCACACCCCCATGTACTTCTTCCTCAGCCAGCTCTCCTGCTTGGATATCTGCCTTTCTTCTGTGGTGGTACCAAAGATCCTGGTGAACCTCCTATGCCAGCAGCACACCATCTCCTACAACCAGTGCCTGGCACAAGCCTTCCTCCTGATTGGCTTTGCGGGATGTGAGCCGGCACTGCTGGCCGTCATGGCCTATGACCGCTACGCTGCCATCTGCCAACCTTTGCACTATGCCCACCTGATGAGGGGCAAGTTGTGCGTCCAGCTATCTGTGGCCATCTGGCTCTGGGGCTTCCTGGACTCAGCTATCTACACTGCTCTGGCCTCCAGGTTGGAGTTTTGTGGAAACCACCAGATTCCTCACATCTTTTGTGATGGCCCCCCATTACTGAAAATTGCCTGCAGTGACACTTTGGTCAATGAGTTGGCCACACACATCACTGGCACCTTGGTGGGCCTTGTTCCTCTTCTGCTCATCATCCTGTCCTATGTCTACATTTTGTCCTCCATCCTGCAGATCCGCTCCAAGATCGGCAGGCGCAAAGCCTTCTCCACCTGCGCTTCACACCTTGCTGTAGTGACGCTCTTTGTGGGAAATGCTTTTGTGAACTACAACCAGCCCAGTGCTGGCTACTCTCTAGAGGTGGACACCTTCATCTCCACCATGTTTTGCATCGTCACCCCCATGCTGAACCCTTTGATCTATACTCTCCGCAACAAGGAGGTGAAGGGGGCCATGAAGAAGCTTCTCCGCTGCTGGAGAACAGCATAATTTTTGCTCATTTATTCATGATCAACATTCCTTTTTTTTTTCATATAAATTTTATTTTTTTTCTTTAAAAAAGACAAAACAACACATACAGAACAAGAGCAAGGAGGGGAAAAAACACAATTTCATCAAGCATGTTGTTTGGTTACAAGTTTTTGTGCAACGGTTTTTACAATTAAGAATAAAGTCACTGATTATCCATTAAACATAATTAAATATTTCATTGAGCATTGTGTGTTCAAGTTAACATTAATATTCTTTCATTTGTGACAACCCTTGTTTCCTTACATCCATAATTATCTACTAGGTAACAATAAGTCTTTATAAAATTATATCACCAATCTCTAAAAAATAAGGATAAAGATTAAGTCAAAAAAATTCTCATTAGTTCATATAAGACATTTCTACTTTCCATTAGCCATAGAATTTCCAATCATCCACAACTCCGAATATAATTTTCCATTATTATTTGTCAATCCATGTGGTCATTAAGCATTTCAGTCTATATTTATACCCATTATTCATTACATCATCATTATTCCATTTTATATTATAAAATAGTCACCAGCTACAATCATACCTAACAGTTTAAATCATCTCACTCTTATACATTAAGTACATTATTATTCTTATATCGTATAAGTAAGTAGTCTGTTTCATAGTAAAAGCTTAACACCTATATAAAAAGAGAGAAAAGAAAGGAAATTTGTTTCACAACATTAAGTATAGCTTTCTATTATTATTACATATAAGATAAGATAAAGGAGAGAAAAAAAATTCATTTCCAGGTTTTTTTATCCAACCATTGATAAAACAAATCCCATACTTTATAGAATTGCTCATCCTCTAGTTCTCTAATTTCAAATGTAAGTTTACTCATTTCAGCACAGTCCATTATTTTTCGAACAATTTCTTCCTCTGTTGGTAATTTCTCATTTTTCCAGTTTTTAGCAAATACAATTCTAGCAGCTGTTAACACATTTATGATCAAATATTTCAAGTCCTTATTGTATATTTCTGGTATTATTCCCAGTAAGAAAAGTTCTGGTTTCAAGTCTATATGTTTATGTATCATTTTCTCCAACCACATGTGTATTTTAGTCCAGTATCTTTTAGCTTCCGGACAAGTCCACCACATGTGGTAGAATGTGCCCGGCGTATGTTGACATTTCCAGCATTTTTCAGACTTATTCTTCGACATTCTTGCTATTCTCGATGGGGATAAGTGCCACCTATAAAACATCTTATACAAGTTCTCTTTATATGCAGTTGACATTGTCATTTTAAACGATCAACATTCCTTGTGCTGTCTGGCAAGAACCCATGGGGGGGAGGGTTGTTATCCTTTGCTGTTGGAATATTCTGCTATGCGGATATGAAGAGGGTCTGTTAAGAAATTCTTATATCCTCTTTACTTTAGCTTCTTTTCTATTTTATCTCATCCAAAATAGTTTGCATTTTCTCTTGACTCTTTTTTTTTAAAAAAAACTCACTATTATATTGTGTAAAATAAGTTGCTGTGTTGGTGAGATGGTTAACGAACAAACCGAATGAATAAATGAACAAATGACAGGTTTATTTGCACCCCAAACTATTTTGAAATCAGTACCTTTATTTACATTATTAAAAAAAAAACATTTTGGATTTCTCTTTGCTATTCTGCAATAACATTCCACATCCTCTCCCTCTGTAGCAGAAGGATGGGAACCTTGAACCTTTTATGACCCGTGGACACTACTATCAGCCTCACAGCATAAACCAGGAGTATAAACAAGGGCTTTCTGAGGTCCCCCACTTCCAGTAGACACATCAGCCTCTGCTTTGCTTACTTGCTATCGGCTGCCATAGAAACGGGGAGGGTGGGGGCATGGTATTTGGGATGGGAGTTAATGGCACAGGAGGTGATGTGGCAAAGGGAGTTTTCTTCTCAACATCTTCTGTGCATGCTGACGGTCAGTGTTTGGACCTGGTCAAGGCCGATCCTCCTGCATACCAACGCGATGGTGCTGTCTGGAGATGCAACCCACATGACACCTTAGGGAGTTGCAGATTGGACACTGGGGTGGGTGTCGTTAGCGGGAGGGGGCTGGGTTATCGTTTGATATGTACATGTTTGTGCCTTTCTGACTCAGATCTTGCTTTACTATCGCTGCTATCTTTTCATAACCAGTAAAAGTACTTTTTAATTCCACAAACAATGGAGTTGGGAGTTTTCTTTCTTGGTTCCTGAAGGAGGCATGGCTGACACCTGCTCTGCAAGGGGGTAAAAGTCCCTTATAGGGTGCAGGAGCCAAAGGAGCGGAAGATTTAGGCACAAGGAGAGAGTGAGAACAATTAACCAGAGGAACAACTTGCCTCCAGAAGCTGTGGGTGTTCCAACACTGGAGGTTTTTAAGAAGACACTGGGCAATCATTTCTCTGGAATGATATGGGGTCTCCTGCTTGAGCAGGGGGTTGGACTAGAAGACCTCTACGGTCCCTTCCAACTCTGTTCTTCTGTTATTTAATGACCTGTGCAAAGGATATTCTGATGCTGCTTGAGTGCATTTTTGCCTGCAAAGTTTACAATACAATACAATAGTAGAGTTGGAAGGGACCTTGGAGGTCTTCTAGTCCAACCCCCTGCCTAGGCAGGAAACCCTATACCGTTTCAGACAAATAGCTATCCAACATCTTCTTAAAGACTTCCAGTGTTGGGGCATTCACAACTTCTGGAGGCAATTTCTGTTCCACTGATTAATTGTTCTCACTGTCAGGAAATTTCTCCTCAGTTCTAAGTTGCTTCTCTCCTTGATTAGTTTCCACCCATTGCTTCTTGTTCTACCCTCAGGTGCCTTGGAGAATAGTTTGACTCCCTCTTCTTTGTGGCAACCCCTGAGATATTGGAAGACTGCTATCATGTCTCCCCATGTCCTTCTTTCTCTTAAGCTGAACATACCCAGTTCCTGCAACCGTTCTTCCTATGTTTTAGTCTCCAGTCCCCTAATCCTCTTTGTTGCTCTTCTCTGCACTCTTTCCAGAGTCTCCACATCTTTTCTACATCGTGGCGACCAGAACTGAATGCAGTATTCCAAGTGTGGCCTTACCAAGGCATTATAAAGTGGTATTAACACTTCACGTGATCTTGATTCTATCCCTCTGTTGATGCAGCCTAGAACTGTGTTGGCTTTTTTGGCAGCTGCTGCACACTGCTGGCTCATATTTAAATTATGCTTTGCTGAGTCCAGGTGTGCCAATTTCCAAAGGTCCTTTTAAAAAGCCAGCTGAATTCCTCCTGCCTCCCAGGATGTAGCTTGAGGATTGTGTGTTTTTTTACAATGCAGGCAACAAGGCCATAGAGGCGGTAAAGTAGGGCCCCGATTTTAATCAGATCGCAAGGCAGGAGATGCAGTCACTGCAGAGATTCCACCACAGAAGCTGGCAGCTTTCAGCCTCCGGTTTCAGCAGCATGAGCAAATAGGGAGCCTTGCCATGGGATAAAATCAGGAAACATTTATTCAGATTCAAGAAGTATCTGGGGAAGAGACCCAGTTTGGGGTCAGCATGGGCAAACCGGGTGTTCCTGAAAAGCAATGGGGCAGAGATTAAGCAAGGCCATTAATTTGTGCTAGTGTGGATCTCACCCAAACCACACAAACTTTGGCAATTACCACTGTTCAAGCATGTTCAGGAAAGGAATTATTAATGGAGCAGGTCAGCAGAAATAGTTGCATTTGCTATTCTGCATGAAACTTGTAGATGCAATCTGGCTGCAGGAAAAAGGGAAGTTTGAAAAAACACAAGCTGCAAATGATAAAATTTGGAGTCCAAAAAGGAAAATAATTATGGATGGTAGTAAAGCAAAATTAGGCAGGCGAAAGAATTGAAACAGAGGCCCAAGAGATAACTGGCCACTATGCCAGTTAGGAACAGGGACGGTTGGAGAGGAAGCAATGGGTCTGTAACCCAAGTCAGTTACAATTTATTGTCATCACCCATGTTTGCAATGCAGGTGTCAACTGGTGAAGCATTTCCATGTCTGTTATCAAGTTGACATTGGAGGAAAGGAGGGAGGTGTAAGTCAGGGAGATATTGAAGAGGCAAAAGATCCTTCTGGAAATACCTTGAAAAGCGCATCGCAGGTAGTTGGGAGAAAGTTCTCCAAATCTCTCCCCCCCTTTCCACTTTAAATGATTAAATCAGATTGAGGACATTTTTCCAAGATATACATCTTTTATTCTAAGCATTCTACTCATCATCTTGCTCCATTCATAGCACCACACAGCCTTCTCCTTGTAGTTATACTATTATAATCTAGAATTTTCAAATAATGGGATTTTCCCAAATCCTTGATTGGCTACCAAACAGAGGATGTAGATTCAATAATTTTTGCTCATCATTTTATAAAATCTGAAACAACCGTAGGGAGGTGAAAGTCAGGGGAACATTGGAGAGGGAAAAGATCCTTCTGGAAATACCTTGAATATCGTATCACAGACAGGTGGGAGAAAGTTTTCCAGATCTTTTTTCCCATTTCTCCTTTAAGTAATTAAATCAAAATGAGGACATAGGAAGGAAGGATATGGCAGGCAGAGTCCAAAATGTCATTGAGCCAATCAACCTTATTGGAATTTACATCTACACAACCCCTCAGTCTGTAAAAATCATTGCTGGTGGTGAATACAAAAGGAGATACAGAGAGACTAGGAAGAAAATCAAGTTTTTCTTTCACTGCTTTCCAGGAGATGCATCATCTTTCTCCTGAGTGCCCAGAAGCTTTTGTAGGGCCCCTTTGACCTCCTTGTTTTGGAGGTTGTAGATTAGGGGGTTCAGCATGGGGGTGATGATACAACAGAGGATGGAGACCAGAGTGTCCACGCCCAAGGAGTAGCCGGCACTGGGATGGTTGTAATTCAAGTTGGCCATCCCAAAGTAGACGATGACGGTAATCAAGTGGGCAGCACAGGTGGAGAAGGTCTTTCTCCTTCCACTGTTAGAACAGATCTTCAGAATTGTAGATAAGATGTAGACGTAGGAAATAACAATAAGGAGGAAAGGGCTGAGACCCACAAAGACAGTTGCTGTGTGAAGAGTCATCTCATTGACATAAGTATCACTGCAAGCAATTTTCAAGAGAGGTGGGACATCGCAGAAGATGTGATGGATCTGGTTGTTGCCACCGAAGGCCAAATCAGTGGCCAGTGCAGTGTGAATGGCAGAGTTAACCGTGCCCAGATCCATGAAGCTATAGCCAGAGGACTCGCACCCTAGTACTCATAAGTTGTGTATAGTGCAGAGATTCACAGATGGCTGCATAGCGGTCGTGGGCCATCACGGCCAGCAATGCACATTCAGTTCCCGCAAAGCTCATGAGGAAGAATAGTGCAGAGATTCTTCCTTTCCCTGTGTGCCCCCTTCCCTTTCAACTGTTGCGACTTTACAGACCAGGATAAGCAGAGAGCGCAGGAAGGCAATCCAGTTTTCCTTCACTGCTTTCCAGGAGATGCATCTTTCATCTCCTGAATGCCCAGAAGTTTTAGCAGGGCCCCTTTGACCTCCTTGTTTCGGAGGCTGTAGATTAGGGGGTTCAGCATGGGGGTAATAATACAATAGAGGATGGAGACCAAAGTGTCCATGCCCAAGGAGTAGCCCGCACTGGGACGGTTGTAATTCAAGTTGATCATCCCATAGAAGAGAATGACGGTGACCAGGTGGGCAGCACAGGTGGAGAAGGTCTTTCTCCTTCCACTGTTAGAACGGATTTGCAGAATGGACGATAAGATGTAGAAATATGAAATGACAACAAGGAGGAAAGGACACAGCCCTACAAAGACACTTGCTGTGTGAAGAGCCATCTCATTGATATAAGTGTCACTGCAAGCTATTTTCAAGATTGGAGGGACATCGCAGAAGATATGATGTATCTTGATGTCTCCACAGAAGGCCAAATCAGTGGCCAGTGCAGTGTGAATGACAGAGTCAACCATGCCCCAGATCCATGAAGCGGTAGCCAGAGGGACACGCACCCACTTACCCATGAGTTGAGTATAACGCAAAGGTTCGCAGATGGCCGCATAGCGGTCGTAGGCCATCACGGCCAGCAGTGCGCATTCAGTTCCCGCAAAGGTCATGAGGAAGAACATCTGGGCCATGCACTCGCTGTAGGAGATGGTGGGCTGCTGGCGCAGGAGGTTCACCAGGACGGTGGGGAGGGTGACCGAGGAATAGCAAATGTCTAAGCAGGACAGATGGCTGAGGAAATAGTACATGGGACTGTGGAGGCGTGAATCCACCTGGATCAAGATGAGTATGACCGAGTTGGCCACCAAGGTGATGAGGTAGATGGTCAGAAAGAGCAGAAAGAAGAAAGGTTGACCTCTGGGCATGCCGGAGAAACCCAGGAACAGGAATTCGGTCACCTGCAGGGTCTGGTTGCCACCTTCCATCAGGTCCCTCAAAGTTAGCTGCAGGGAAAAGATTGGAAAATGAATTTAAGAGGGAGTGATGGAAATATGCACATTCCTCGTAATAATCATGAAACACAAAGAGATGAAAACATCACCATTTGTGATAACTTCCCATTAATTAAATTAAAAAGACTACAGTCATTAATTCCTCTTAAAAGAGCCAAGCCAAGCTTGTTCTCTTTGGGAAAAAAACATAGTTGAGCAGAAATGGATTTCCTGATCCATTGACTTCAATAGGAGCAGGAGGAAAATTGACTCTCTGACTCGTGTTTAGGTTGACTATCAAGTTGACCGTTTTGTGGTTCAAAGGTGGAGCCCACAGGAATTGCAGTAAAACTCCCCTTTCTAAAGCAACTGCACAAGGATGGATTCACTTACTTGGGGTCCTCTGATCAGAGTTGACTTTGGGGTTGAAGGTGAGATAGCTCTTTATGGTCACTCAGAAGGAAGCAGCATCTCCAGGGGCGTCCAGGGGCCTGACCATCTCTGGCTGGTTGAGCTGTCATGGGAGACCAAGGACAAGCAACCTGGTGGGAAAGTCTGGAATCAAACTCAGGACCCCAAAACCCATCATCCACCCTCACTGCAGTACTTGCTGCACAGTGCGGACTGGAGGAATTCTCTCCTGAGTGTAAGAGGAGGGATTCCCACAGAGAAAAGGAGGGATTCCTCTTGATACATTTGGGGGAAGGAGGAGAAAGCGATGCAGTCATGTGGAGGCATAACTAATAGGCGATGTGAATTCAGAGATTGACAGTGATCCAACCTCAAGTTCATTCTCCTGTCTTCTGCTGCTATTGTCCTCAAGACAAAACTCACTGTCTTAATATAAATAGAAATATCAGCCAGATTTCCATAGAAGGTTTGATAAAGCTTTCTGAGAACGGGAAGTTTTCACAGACGTGAGGACTTTCAGGTTCACCCCAGCTACACACACACTCCTTCTGGTTTCTGTTGGGCTACCACACACCCCTTCCTCTACGTATTTTCTTTCCTTACAAGAGTTTTGGGGGGGAAGGTTTGAAATCAAAGCATTGGGAAGAAGCTTCGCAAGCAAGCGGGAACCCCTGGACTTCTCCAAGAACATCTGGGGGGACTGAACTTTGCTTTGCATGATTAGCCTTCATTGGGGAGGGGGAGATACTTCTGGGGATGTTCATGTCCTTTCAGTGAGGGGGGAGCAGTTCATGACATCTCTGTCCCTCCTGTTAACTCTCCCCAGAAGCAATGTGATTCACATGTTATGTATGAGCTGATATCCCAAATGAAACAAGTCTCCCCTTTCTTGGTAAGTGGGTTGTGTGAAGTATCAACCATGAAGAGATGTTCCTCCTGGGATTTATTCTGTCACTCTCTGCAACCACAATCCAAACTCCTCCAGGTGACCCCAACCCTCCTTTCGATGGACCAGTGAGGCGCTCATTTTCTCCTTGCTTTGATCAATGACCGCCTAATGTTGGTCCTCAGGAGGAATCCAGGACCATCTGAGCTTCTTCTCCTGACCAGCAAATCCTCCTCTGGAATTTCTCTTCCTCACCTCACCCCCCCCAAATCCCCGTTGCTTCCCCTCCACTGCTAGGCTCTTTCCAAATTCCTTTCCTTCACATGCAACCTCTTCCTCAAGCCCGTGTAGAAAGGGGCTTTCACTGGTGTGTCTGTGTGTGTGTGTGTGTGTGTGTGTGTGTGTGTGTGTGTGTGAGCGTCCCTGTGTAAAGAGGAGAGGAAGAGGCATGGGGAGTTTGGTGCTCAGTAGGTGACCCAAGAGTCCCATCCCAAAATATCTGACTTGACACCAAGAACTGAATTGCCACCATTCTCATGTTTAGGATCAGGAAGTCTCCTGGGAGAGGATCCAGGTCCTTGGCTGTCTCCTCACCACCAATACTTTATTTTAGAAATCACCCCCCTCTCTTGGAGATCAGAAAAGAATGAGACTTTACTGAACAGCCTGAATCAGATGCAATTTATGAACCTTACAGAGCAACCGTAAAAGACTTATTTTAAAAGGGTGCATGATAAATATCTCCTTCAGCATCCCACCCACCCACCAAGGTTCCCTGCTGCAGAAGGACCCAGGTCTGAGCTCCTTTGCTATGACCTTTCTTTGTGGCCTCCTCACCTTGTAACGGCCTCCAGGATGAAGCTGGCGTGTCGGGCTGCTCTCCCTCCTTCTGCTGCTGCAGTTTTGGGAAGGGAAGTGGCAAGGAAGCTCCCTCAGTGACTGTCTATGGGATCCAACGGTGCTACCAAGAAGGGGAGTGGGAGAGAAAGGGAGGGAGGAATTGGCCAGGTCCTCCTGGTATCCGCTTCTGACATGGGGAGGTCTCTGCTTCTTCCTCCGAGCCTCTTTGAGGGATCCGGTGCCCCTAATCCTGTCTGTGTCACCCTCAGAGCCAAATGTTGGCTAAAGAAGAGAGATGGTTTCTACGGCATTCTGAATGTCCCTGAAGATCAATATGCACCACAAGCAGAAAAGCAAAGTAGTTGCACCCGAGGGATTTCTCCCTGAGAAAGTTGGAGTGAAAGGCAAAGGGTGGGAGCTCAAACTCAGGACAACATCCACACCCAGAAGGAGGGACTCTCAGGGGAGAACCAAGTATCTTCTACTTCCAAGACTTGAGATGAAACTTTCTTTCCTAGCTAATGTAGATTCTCAATTTTCCTTGCTTAGAATCTTCTACATGCATTGGACTTTCGTTACCATAATGTCTCAGTCTGTACGGCTTTATGGGTGAATTATGGGTATTCCAAATAGAATAGAAGAGAATAGCAGAGTTTGAAAGGACCTTGGAGGTCTTCTAGTCCAACCCCCTGCCTATGCAGGAAACCTTACATCACTTCAGACAAATGGCTATCTTCTTAAAAACGTCCAGTGTTGGAGCATTCACAACTTCTGGAGGGAAGTTGTTCCACTGATTAATTGTTCTAGCTGTCAGGAAATTATTCCTCAGTTCTAGGTTGTTTCTCTCCTTGTTTAGTTTCCACCCATTGCTTCTTGTCCTTCAGGTGCCTTGGAGAATAGCTTGACTCCCTCTTCTTTGTGGCAACCCCTGAGATATTGGAAGACTGCTATCATGTCTCCCCTAGTCCTTCTTTTCATTCAACTCGACATACCCAGTTCCTGCAACCGTTCCTCATATGTTTTAGTCTCCAGTCCCCTAATCCTCTTTGTTGCTCTTCTATGCACTCTTTCCAGAGTCTCCACATCTTTTTTATAGCGTGGTGACCAAAACTGAATGTAGTATTCCAAGTGTGGCCTTACCAAGGCATTGTAAAGTGGTATTAACCCTTCACGTGATCTTGATTCTCTCCCTCTGTTGATGTAGCATAGAACTGTGTTGGCTTTTTTGGCAGCTGCTATTCAACACCAACTTGAAGAGTCCGAGGCAGGGACAGCCTTGCTGTAGTAGAGAGCTTTGGGCTGCAATGGAGCAAGAGAGGTAGGCGTGCACCATGGAGATGTGCTTATATGATTTCTTGTGGTCACCTGCATTCTCCAGCATTCCCAAATACTATTGAAGGTAGAATAGATAATCTTTAGAAAGTTAACCTCTTCTCCAAGATAGGACAGGAAGCAATGGATGGAAACTAATCAAGGAGAGAAGCAACCTGGAATTAACAGTGAGAACAATTAACCCGTGGAACAACATGCCATCACTGGAGGTTTTTAAGAAGACACTAGACAGACAGTTACCTGAAATAGTATAGGTTCTCCTACTTGAGCAGGGGCTAGACTAGAAGACCTCTAAGGTCCCTTCCAGCTATTCTATTCCATTCTATTCCATTCCATTCTTAATTGATATTTTATCAGACATAGAACATCATAGAATAGCAGAGTTGGAAGGGACCTTGGAGGTCTTCTAGTCCAACCCACTGCCTAGGCAGGAAACCCTGCACCATTTCAGACAAATGGTTATCCAACATCTTCTTTTTTTTAATTGAAAAAGTTTTATACAAACAAATTTTCCCCCTTTTTACCCCTCCCGCCATATAATGTAAATCACATACAAATACTGTACCCCCTCCCCTCCCCCGTCTTAAAATAGATTTCTCATTCAAATATTGTACCCCCTCACCGCCCAACAATCATAATATAGGTTTCTCTTAAAGTAGCAATATCTCATTAATCCCATCTTCTAGATTAATTATGCATATATATTGCCCCGCCCTCCCCCCTAACCCTCCCCCACGCAATGCCCCATAGCCGCATCCCGAGGGAAGAGATGGTTTATAGCCAGGAGGAGAGGGGCTGTAGATATTACAAATACAATACAATACAATAGTAGAGTTGGAAGGGACCTTGGAGGCCTTCTAGTCCAACCCCCTGCCTAGGCAGGAAACCCTACAGATGGCTATCCAACATATTCTTAAAGACTTCCAGTGTTGGGGCATTCACAACTTCTGGAGGCAAGCTGTTCCACTGATTAATTGTTCTCACTGTCAGGAAATTTCTCCTTAGTTCTAGGTTTCTTCTCTCCTTGATTAGTTTCCACCCATTGCTTCTTGTTCTGTTTTCTGGTGCTTTGGAGAATAGTTTGACTCTCTCTTCTTTGGGGCATCCTCTGAGATATCGGAAGACTGCTATCATGTCTCCCGTAGTCCATTTTTTTTTTTTTACAATTTTTCAATTTTATTAACAAACGTAAAATACACACACACAAAACTTAGACGTACAACACATTTACACAGTGCAATACAAACAGGAGCTTCCTGTTCTTTCTAATAGCAATTATCAATCGATACCGCTCACCTTACATTATTTCCCCTTCTATTGTATTTCATTTGGATTTCACCATTCTTAACTCTCTTATTTTACTCATAACTATTATTTTTGAGTTTTGTTATATTCCTCATTGATTCTTGTTTCTTTCCTCCATCCACCTATACCATTTATCCCATATCTGGTAGAATTCTGATTCTTCTTTTCCCTGAATTTCTTTAGTTAGTTTGTCCATTTCAGCACAGTCCATCACCTTTCTTATTATTTCATCTTCGCTTGGAGTTAGTTTGTTTTTCCATTTCTGGGCAAAGGCAATCCTTGCCGCCGTAATTACATGTAGTATTAAATACTGGATTTCTTTTTTGTATTTTGCAGACATTATTCCTAATAAAAAAATTTCAGGTTTGCATTCTATTTTAATCCCCATTATTGCCTCCAGCCAATTTTTGATCTTTTTCCAAAAAATTTTAGCCTCCTCACAGGTCCACCATAAATGGTAATATGTTCCATGTATTGATTCACATTTCCAACATTTTGGGTAGGTATTTGTTGAGATTTTAGCTAACCTTTTTGGTGCCAGGTGCCATCTATAAAACATTTTGTACTGGTTTTCCTTGTATGCAACTGATAATGTCATTTTTAAGTTTGTTCCCCAAAATTTTTCCCATTTGTCTAATTCAATATTATAGCCAAAGTTAATTGTGGAATATTTTGCTGACACCCAGATCCCCAAGTATTTCATTTTCTTAGTTATTTGCATTCTGGTTGCTACTTCCAGTTCCTCTTCTTGCTTTTTTGTCATGTTCTTGGTTATCATTTTTGTTTTGTCTTTATTGATCTTTAGTCGTACCACTTCACAATATTCTTCTAATTTTTGAATTAATTTCAGGCTGGATTCTAATGGGTCCTCTAGAACAAATACTAAGTCATCGGCATAGGCTTGGGCCTTATATTCTTCATTTTTGAGTCTTAAACCTTTTATTCCCTGGTCCTTCCAAATTTCATTTAATAAAATTTCCAAAGTTAATATAAACAGCAAAAGAGAAAGGGGGCTGTCAAGGGGTAAATTGAGCCCTGTAAATTAACGAGGTATGAATCGTGGCATTTCCTTGAAGCATACTTTTTAAATAAGCAAAATAAACCCGAGATATATTCTAGGAAAAACATTTTATTGTAAATAAAGTAAAAACAAAACTTCCTAAGTTAATGATTACATTTTGGCAGAGTTCCTGTCTGCCTTGGCAGATGGACAAAAGAAAGTAAAGGGAAAGAAAGAATGTGTACATGCGCAGTGAAGCTGAGATAAGAGTCAATTCATTCTACCGTATAACTTAGAATGTAAGCACAGCTGGCAAACCAAATAAACGCAATGACACCCCTTCTTTTGCCAGTTGAGCGGACATCAGGTACATCATTAAATAAGGCACATCTTCTTACGCAGATACTCGTGTTGAGATGCTGGAAGTGGTTTGTTGAGCATGTCAGCAATTTGATCATGTGTAGATACATATTGCAATTTAACAAAACCCTGTTTTAATTGTTTTATGTTTTGATAACGGATGTCAATGTTTCTGGACCTAGAACCTGTGAAATGTGACTCAGAAATATAAACCATCAATTCATTATCTTCCATCATGGTGATCGGTCAAATCAGACATGTCCAGATATCTGTGATCAAAACATCAAACCATGTTAGAGAATTACATGCATCTGAAACACAAGCATATTCAGCTTCAGTAGATGAACAAGAAACAAAATTCTGTTTTCTCACTTGCCAGTAAACAGGACATCCATTTAGGAACATCATATAACCTGAAGTACTTTTGCATGATTTCTTATCACTTGCCCAATCAGAATCTGCATAACAACATAATTCTGCATAATCAGTATGTGTTGGTTCTAACAATAACTTCATATGTTTAGTGTGTTTCAGGTATTTCAATAACTTCTTAACGCATGTCCAATGAAACTGTTTTGCCTTACCTACATGTCGTGACAAGAGATTAACACTAAGTGCAATGTCGGGTTTGGTCCAACTACTAATGTACAACAGTGACCCAATGACTGAACACAGTGTTTGATCCTCGAACTCAGGACTTGATTCATGTGTCAAGTTGTGAAAATCTGTTTGCATGGGTGTCTTTGTTGTGTTAGCATCCTTCATGTTGCAATGATGCAAAATTTGTTCAATTTTATCCTCTTGTGAAAGACTAAACCCCTTCTGTGTCTTTTCAATTTGAACACCTAAGTAAGTGCTAATATGACCTAAAGATTTCAATGTGAAGTATCTCTGCAAAGCTTTAGCAAAAATCTCACTCATTTTCTTATTTGGACCAATATAAACAATATCATCAACATAAACAAGAATTATCTCATATGCATTGTTAGATCTTTTTGTGAACACACACTCATCGGTTTCGGACTTAATAAAACCCATTGAATTTAGTTTGCCAGTAAAACATAAGTACCACATTAAACCTGATTGTTTTAGACCATAAAGACTTTTGTTTAGAAACCAGGTATCCCCTTCTTGCTGTCGGAATCCTGGAGGGCCTCTTACGTAGATCTCTTCATCTAGGTCAGCATGTAAATAAGTCGGGTCCACATCGAACTGGAAAACTTCTAAACCAAGAATAGTTGCAGTGGTTAAAGCAATTTTTACACTCTCAGTTCTGACTGTCGGTGAGTAGGTGTTTGTGTAGTCCTCAGGATAACATTGAGCAAAACCCTGAGCTACAAGTCTGGCCTTGTACAATGACTCACCATTTGGCTTCTTTTTAATGTTGTAGACCCATCGAGTGCCAATGACTTTTTTGTTTGCTGGGGGTTTTGCAGATGTAAATACATTAAGTTTCTTTAAACTGTCCATTTCATCCTGCATTGCCTCATACCATACTCTCTTGCTCTGAATCAGGAAGATGCTTGATTTGTGGGAATGTATCAGGAGGAAGTGTAACATTGCAAATCAAAGGCAAAGGTGTTTTTGTCAGTTGCCATGAATATAGCTGTGGAGGGATTCCCTTTGTGACCCTCTTGGAATGTCTCGGAACAACAGTCCATTCTTCTTCTGCTTCGTCCTTGTCCTCACATTCGTCGCTAGCATCAGCATCGGCGGCTCGCGAAGACGGAACATCAGGTTGAGAAGAACTAGTGGATGGCATATCTGCCTGTGAATCTTGGTCATCAGGCTGTGTGGCATCTACAATATCATCTCTAGGAAAATAAACTTCAGGATCATTGGAATGAATCCTGGACCAGTTAACATCTTCCTCAAAATTAGCAGATTGTGAAATGACAATTGCATGTTTAGGATCAATAAATTTGCTCCATTTTGAATTATCATTAATACCCATAAATCTCAGTCTCTTTGCTGCTGGACCTCCTTTTCTTCTTTGAGCTAAGGGAATGTTCACCATAGCGTATGAACCAAAAATGTGGAGGTTCTTGAGATCGGGCTTGTAGCCGTACATCATGAAGAAAGGAGTCTGATTTATTACACTGCTCCAAGTACGGTTGACAATGTTATTTGCATATTTGATAGCTTCACCCCAGTATGGGTTACTGAGATTGGTGTCTTCTAGGAGACAACACATCATGGGTTGTAGGACCCCTTGTCTTCGTTCTGCAACTCCGTTATAAGCCGGTGTGTACGGAGCCGATGTCTGATGAAGAATTCCATTCTTATGCATCCAGTCCTGGAAACGCTGAGACATGAATTCTGCACCACGGTCACTCTGGATTCTGGCGATATGAATTTGGTGTTGGGTAGAAACAAGCACTGCAAAGTCTTTAAAGATCTGAAAGGTCTCAGATTTCTCTTTCATAGGATATACAAATCCATATCTAGAGTAATTATCAACAATTGTTAGAAAATATTTTTTACCACCAAGTGCTGGCAGAAAAGGACCCGCTATGTCAGTGTGTACCAAATCAAAAATGCATGTTGACAGGCATGTAGCGTGTTTGGGAATGGCTGCTGCTTTGGATTTGGCCTTCTTGCAGACAGCACAATCCAAAAACACCTTACAGGGTTGTTGGTCATATGTAGAGAGGAGATGAATAAGAATGACAAACCCATCAATGAAGAAGGAATATCTGAGTGTGGAAGTTCATTTTCATTGCCATGCCAGGTAACATCTTTAGAGGAGTTTAAGAGAGGTCAGTGTTGGAGTTCTTCTACTTATAGGGGCTTCGTGTGGTCAGTAACTCTTGTGATGGGGAGGTCACGCCAGTGACGGTCACAACAGGTGAGGATCTTGTGATGGGTTTGGTGTGGGTCATGCTGAAGATGTTACCTAGCCTGGTAATGAAAATTTGGGGAATCAACCCATAAACTCGAAGGATGAGCCTCCTCCCTCATCCTCCACCTGAGCTACAGATGTTCCCCACTATCACAAAGGAACAATGAAGGGTGTCCATGCCCAACTTCTTCACTGCCTTTGTCTTGCTTGCCAAGTGACACAACAGTCCACAACCCTGCCTGAGGTAGTGGAAGTGGAAAAGAGCTGCCTCTTCTTTTAGTGGGCTATCAGAAGCTGCTTCTTCCTAATTAGAATTTTGGGTCTCCAAGATCTGCACACCTGCTGTTCCACTCAGATGGGGAATTCTGGGTGTATTTAGGATGAAACCAATGAAAATTCAGAAAAAAAGCATAGCATTTGTCCAAGATATACATCTTTTATTCCAATTGTTCTACTCACCATTTGTCATAACTCATTATCCCACACAGCCTTCTCCTTGTAATTATAGATCTAGTATTTTGGGATAATGGGATTTTATTTTCCCAAATCCTTGATTGGCTACCAAACAGATGATGGACATTCAATAATTTTTGCTCATCATTTTATAAAATCTGAAACAACCATAGGGAGGTGAAGGTCAGGGGGACATTGGAGAGGGAAAAGATCCTTCTGGAAATACCTTGAACATCGTATCACAGATAGGTGGGAGAAAGTTCTCCAGATCTTTTTTCCCCTTTCTCCTTTAAGTAATTAAATCAAAATGAGGACATAGGAAGGAAGGATATGTCAGGCAGAGTCCAAAATGTCATTGAGCCAATCAACCTTATTGGAATTTACATCTACACAACCCCTCAGTCTGGAAAGGTTATTGCTGGTCTACTAAAAAGGATATGCAGAGAGACTAGGAAGGAGACCAAAGGTTTTCCTTCAGTACTTTCCAAGACATGAATCATCTTTCTCCTGAATTTGCAGAAACTTTCGTAGGGCCCCTTTGACCTCCTTGTTTCAAAAGCTGTAGATTAGGGGGTTCAGTATGGGGGAGACAACACAATATAACATGGAGATCAGGGTGTCCACTCCCAAGGAATAGCCGGCACTGGGATGGTTGTAATTCAAGTTGATCATCCCAAAGTAGACAATGACAGTAATCAAGTGGGCAGCACAGGTGGAGAAGGTCTTTCTCCGTCCAGTGCTGGAACGGATCTTCAGAATTGTAGATAAGATGTAGACGTATGAAATGATGACAAGTAGGAATGGGCTCAGACCCACAAAGGCACTTGCTGTGTGAAGAGTCATCTCATTGATACAGGTGTCGCTGCAAGCAATTTTCAAGAGTGGCTGGAAGCATATTGTAACCATACAGTAAGAGGTAAACTTATAATTGTATTCATAATTCCTCTAGAGAAGATTGGAATCAACATCTTCCCCCTCTCCTTCCCTCCCCTCCACTTTCTTTCCTCCCACTTCCTTCCCTTCTCTCCCTCCCACTTAATTCCCTCTTCTCTCCTCTCCTCCCTCTCATTTACTTTCCTCCCACTTCCTTTCCTTTCTTTCCTTCCTTCCCTCCAACTTTCTTTTCTTTTCTTCCCTTCCCTCCCCTTTCTATACCGTTCCTTTCCCTTCCCTTCCCTTTCCTTTTCCCTTTCCTCTCTTTTCCCCCTTCCTTTTTCACAAATTCCCCTCCCCCCTTTTACTTTCTCAGCAGAGATGAGACGTGCCTTTATATACCTTAGAGAATTTATTTTGGCTCGTAGACCAATGGTGCATCATTTCCTTTAAATTTAAGCTTCCTTTAAATTGTAGACTGTGAATTCCAGCCTTTTCACCACCTTCTTTCCCATTGTGTGACGGGTGGTGCCTACAGAGTAAGCACTGGTCTGATGGATTACAGTGAAGTGGCAGGTTCCCAGGAAGGAAGGAGCACTTCCCAAAGAGGGGAATGAGAAAAGAGGCAGCACAGTCTGGAGATGAAGAGGAAGACACTTAGGACAGCCACTCAGAGTCACAGAGTTCGAAGGGACCTTTGAAGGTCTTCTAATCCAGCCCCCTGCTCAAACAGCCAACCCTGTACCATTCTAGACAAGTGGCTATCCAGTCTCTTCTTCAAAATCTCCAATGATGGAACAGCGGAGGAGAGCTAGACAAGACAAACAGAGCCTGGAGATGAAGAGGTAGAGACCCAGGATAGCCACTGTCTAGAATCTCCCACCCTTCCTTTCCCTGTGTGCCCTCTTCCTGTCCACTTGTTGCTACTTTACAGACCAGGATAAGCAGAGAGGGCAGGAAGGCAATCCAGTTTTCCCTTCACTGCTTTCCAGGAGATGCATCTTTCATCTCCTGAATGCCCAGAAGTTTTTGTAGGGCTCCTTTGACGTCCTTGTTTCGGAGGCTGTAGATTAGGGGGTTCAGCATGGGGGTGATCATACAATACAGGGTGGAAACTAGGGTGTCCACCTCTAAGGAGTAGCCCGCACTGGGACGGTTGTAATTTAAGCCGGCCATCCCAAAGTAGACGATGACGGTAATCAAGTGGGCACCACAGGTGGAGAAGGTCTTTCTCCGTCCAGTGCTGGAACGGATCTTCAGAATTGTAGATAAGATGTAGATGTAGGAAATAACAATAAGGAGGAAAGGGCTCAGGCCCACAAAGACAGTTGCTGTGTGAAGAGCCATCTCATTGACATAGGTGTCGCTGCAAGCAATTTTCAAGAGTGGAGGAACATCACAGAAAATGTGATGGATCTTGATGTCTCCACAGAAGGCCAAATCGGTGGCCAGTGCTGTGTGAATGGCTGAGTTGAGAAGGCCCCAGATCCATGAAGCGGTAGCCAGAGGGACTCGCACCCACTTACTCATGAGCGCAGTATAGCGCAAAGGTTTGCAGATGGCCGCATAGCGGTCGTAGGCCATCACGGCCAGAAGTGCGCATTCAGTTCCCACAAAGCTCATGAGGAAGAACATCTGGGCCATGCAGTCATTGTAGGAGATGGTGGGCTGCTGGCGCAGGAGGTTCACCAGGACGGTGGGGAGGGTGACCGAGGAATAGCAAATGTCTAAGCAGGACAGATGGCTGAGGAAATAATACATGGGACTGTGGAGGCGTGAATCCACCTGGATCAAGATGAGTATGACTGAGTTGACCACCAAGGTGATGAGGTAGATGGCCAGAAACAGCAGAAAGAAGAAAGGTTGACCTCTGGGCATGCCGGAGAAACCCAGGAACAGGAATTCGGTCACCTGCAGGCTTTGGTTGCCACCTTCCATGAGGTCCATCCAGATGTGGTGGACAATGTTGAAACGTAGCAGAATTCAGGTAGTAGCTGCTCCTTTCAAATCACAGCATGAAGGAGAAGCTTCAGACGCATGAGGGAACCACTGGACTTCCCGAAGTCCAACTGGAACAATTAAACATACTTTGCGTGAATAAAATAATCATCAGGTAGGAGAAATGATTCTGGGTTTCTTCTACTCAGGTGGAAGCTTATTATAAATTCCCCAAAAGCCATTTGGCACACATGCTATGTGTAACTTAGCACTCCCCAATTTGCACCCCTGTGCAAAGATGCAGAATGAGGATTGTTGGACGCAGATGGAAATGAACAACACAATTCCTTCCATGTGCTGTGTTCCTCTAAGATCCTTCATCTCTTTTTAGGGTTTACACAAATAATTAATGCCAAAAAATGTAACTAAATAGAAAGGGTGGCATGAGGTAGTAAGCCCTGCAAAATTTACTAGCAGTGATACTATTGAAGTATTAACAGATAGATCAGATACTATCTTGGAGATTATTAGGAAGGGATCTTAATAGTTGTGCAAATTTCCCTGCAGCCACAAGAGGTGATTTCTGGTCAATGAGGAGAAAAGGCCGGGACAGAAAAACACAGACAAGAATTGGAAAGTAAGGTATTAAGAAGGTGTGATATGTAGAAATTGGATATGTATTTGTATGGTTAGTAATTATATAAAAGAAAGGATCAATGGACAGGTAATCTGACTGATTACACACACCTATGTAATGGATATAAAATGTAATTGTAAGATCCAATCACTATATGTAAACGTTTATGCCAGAAATGTCGTACTATGTCCAATGTTTTTAATGTTTATCTAATAAAAAACTTTTCAAATAAAAAAAGAGAGGAGATTTCTGGACCCAGCATTTGAGAGAGCTTGTGGAAAGAATAAATATATCAAGAATTATAAACTTATGACCACTTATGTGTGATCACAAATCTTTGTTTGTACAGGACACTTAAGGCAGGTTACCAGGCTAATTCCATTTCTGGGTGTGCAAAGTGCCTGAAATCACAATCTCGCCAATGGTCCATCCAGCAGCACAAGGTCCAGAAACCACAAGGCCCATCACGGCATACGGAGGAGATGCAGCCACCTGGTCTGCTAGGAACCCAGAAAAGGGGGAAGTATTCTCCCTCCTGCTCAGGGAAGACTTGTGTGTGTGTGTGTGTGTGTGTGTGCGTGCGTGCGTGCGTGTGTGTGAAGTCATCCATCCAACCTGACTGGGATGGAAATTGGAGCGGTGTGGTGGTGGGATAAGACCATTTCAAGGAGGAGAAATGTCTTGGTGGCCCCTGGAGATGGAGGCTAGAGATGACCTTGAAGTGGGAGATCTCTCCTTAGCCATTGCTGGAGTCCTGGGTAGCCATGCTTGGGTCTTCTCAGGGGCATTGGGTGGGGAAGTTTGCAGATAAATTACTGCTGCAATGCAAACCATGAAAGTTTCTCCCGTTAGTGCTAATCCTCATTTTGAGAGAATAATTTTGTGTCTGTGCAAAATGAGAAGAAGTGGTTTGGTTTGTTTGCTTAATTAATGAATAACCCCCCCCTTCTGATCCTTGGACTGTCTCACTCTCTCTTTTTTATTTAAAGAGTTTTAGTATTTTTCAGTTGCATTCCATCTTTCCTTGTGCAGCGTGTCGTCTGGGTACAAACCTCTCTGTGCAACATCGTACCTCTTTTGCCACATCTTTCACATTCACATTAACGTTATTTCCCTAAGTTTAGTATTATAATATATTGAGCATTTAAATGTTATAAAACTCTCCATTTTTCTTCTTAATATCATATCAACATTTACCATCATTATTCTCATCATACACATAACTAGCAGTTTCCATCTTATCTATATCTCTATCTAAGCGTATTGTCTGCTTATTTTTTCATTTCCAAAATCCTTTTTTATTCTCCAACCATTGATAAAATACTTCCCAAATCATTTAATGATTTCAGTTTGCTCTTTCTCCTTAATTACTAATGTTAATCTGTTCATTTCTGCACATTCTAATATCTAATTTGGTGTCTGGGTGGGATGAGAAGAAGTGGTTTGTTTTGTTTGCTTAATTAGTGAATTAACTCCCCTTCTGATCCTTGGACTCTGTCCTTTGAGCTTCTCTCCATGTTCAGACTCAATCATCAATCACCCAGACCCCGTTGGTCCCAAAGATACTTTTTCTTCCCCAAAAGGCAACTGGATGTTCTTAATTTTTTCCTTGAAAACATTTCGCTTCTCATCCAAGAAGCTTCTTCAATTCTGAAGAAGACTGAAGAAGTTTTTTTGGATGAGAAGCAAAACATGGAAACATGGATTATTATTTTAGCAGTGTGATAGATATCAGGTTAATATTGTAAAATAAATGGATATGAAGAATGGGAAAAACAGATGTTGAATAACCGTACTAGTAAATATGTATAAAATATGAATAACAGCGGACCTTAAGGGGCAATTAGGGAAATATATATAAATATATATTAATCTAAACATGTCTATTAATAGTAGAAGCATATGGACTGAAGAACTGGAAAGAACATGAATAGAAATACCTTAAATGTATAAATGATTGTGATTGATACCAAGACTGTATAAGGAGATATTGAAAAATGGAAGAATGAAGGATGGAATGTTAATTTAACTATGGAAATATGAACAACAAAATAGGTGGAAAACATGTCTTTGAATATTATAGCAATATGAAAGGGGAAAACAGTTAAAATGGGGATAGAAAATAGTGGGGGGGAATAATTATTATATGTTAAAATGTTAAGATATAGAAAAAAACAGAAAGACAGTTCAGAAAGGAAGGGTGATAATAAAAGACATGTATGAATAATATGAAACAAGGGTAAAGAAATGTAATATTTAGGAATAATAAGACTATGTTTATCTGTACTGAGATGTATGTTACCCAGTTATCACACCATTCATGCATTGATATGTGTAAAGAATATAAAAAATAAAAATTGGATTGGAAAAAAAAACATTTTCAAAGGAAAAAAAAACCCCAAGCAAGTCCAGTTGACTTTTTGGGACATCTGGGACCAGATGTTCATCCCCCCCTCCCCTCTGAGCCTTTCCTTTTGCACCAGCAAGATAAAAACCTTTCCCAACTTCTTCTCAGAAGAGTAGCTTGCTCAACAAAAACACCTTTTCTCCTTCTGAGGGAAGAGGAAGGGGAGAGAAAGCTCTGCCCCATCAGGCATGAAAAAGGGGTGAGCTTCTTCTCACCAACAACATGCAATTTATGCATCCTCCAGACCAGGGATCTCCAACCTTGGCAACTTTAAGACTTGTGGACTTCAACTCCGAGAGTTCCTCAGGCTGAGGAACTCTAGGAGTTGAAGTCCACAAGTCTTAAAGTTGCCAAGGTTGGAGACCCCTGTTCCAGACAATGGCTGGTATTGAGGTGCACCAGAAATGGTTGGTGCAGGCATTAATCACCCCCCCTCCACCCCTTTTCTCTTTATCCCTCACCTGATCAGAGTCTCCTGGATGAAGGTAGAAGATATGCTTCTCCTTCTCCTTCTCCTTCTCCTTCTCCTTCTCCTTCTCCTTCTCCTCCTCCTCCTCCTCCTCCTCCTCCTCCTCCTCCTCCTCCTCCTCCTCCTCCTCCTCCTCCTCCTTCTTCCTTTCCTTTTCCTACTGCTTGAAAACTCCCCAGTTGGCCTTTCTGTCTTGAGGAGGGTCTTCGTTTCTTGTTCTCAGCCTCCTTTAGACATTGGAGGTCTCATACCTGCCCTGCATTCATCCTGTGTCGCACAAAGAGCCAATGCTTGCAGAAAAAGAGAGAGAGACACATTTTTATGGCACCTGAGATGTCCCTGGAGATGACTTGCATCACAAAGCAGAAGAACAAACCAACCAGAAGCTTCTTGCTTGACAAAGGGTGGGAATTGGATATCAGGACAACATGGAAAAGTGTCCAGCGGGGTTTATGTATTCATTTGTTAAATTTATATGCTTCCCCTTTCTTTGATGAAGTGATTCTTCTAAACACTAAAAAGACAAATATAAAACAATTACTTTTTAAAAAAGCTTAAAGCTAGAGCCAAGGAGATGGACAGCATACGGACGAGATCTTTATCATAGATCTTCACCAAAAAAGCCAACACAGTTCTAGGCTACATAAACAGAGGGATGGAATCAAGATCATGTGAAGTGTAAATACCACTTTATAAGGCCTTGGTAAGGCCACACATGGAATATTTGCATTCAGTTTTGGTCACCACGATGTAGAAAAGATGTGGAGACTCTAGAAAGAGTGCAGAGAAGAGCAATAAAGATGATTAGGGGACTGGAGACTAAAACATATGAAGAACGGTTGCAGGAACTGGGCATGTCCAGTTTAATGAAAAGAAGGACCAGGGGAGACATGATAGCAGCCTTCCAATATCTCAGGAGTTGCCCCAAAGAAGAGGGAGTCAAACTATTCTCCAAGGCACCTGAGGGTAGAACAAGAAGCAATGGGTGGAAACTAATCAAGGAGAGAAGCAACTTAGAACTGAGGAGAAACTGCCTGACAGTTAGAACAATTAATCAGTGGAACAGCTTGCCTGTGAATGCCCCAACACTGGAAGTCTTTAAGATGCTGTTGGATAGCCATTTGTCTGAAATGGTATAGGGTTTCCTGCCTAGGCAGGGGGTTGGACTACAAGACCTCCAAGGTCTCTTCTGAGGCGGATTTCAGAGGCTGTGAGCAGGTATGGGCTGTGCTCTCTGGGAGATGTTAATTAAGTAAAAAAATCCTAATTACCGATTCAAATAGTCCTTGACTTATGACTGTCCTTGAGCCAAAATGTCTTTCGCTAAGTAAAACAGTTGTGGTTTTTGCCCTATTTTACAACGTTTCTTGCCACCGTGGTTAAGTGAACCACTGCACTTGTTAAGTTAGTAACACTGTCATTAAGTGAATCTGGCCTTCCCCATTGACTTTGCTTGTCAGAAGGTCACAAAACGTGGCCCCCAGGACACTGCGACCATCATAAATATGAACCAATTGTCAAGAATCTGAATATTGATTGCCTGAGCATGGGGATACAGCAATGGTTAAGTGTGAAAAGCTGTGATAAATCACTTTATTAGAAGTACCTATTTATCTACTCACATTTGCATGCTTTCGATCTGCTAGGTGGGCAGGAGTTGAGGCAAGGATGCCATTTCTTATACATAGGCAGCATGAAATAAACTTGTAGTAGTACTTTTGAACTCTATTCCACTCTTGGCTTCTTGCTTTTGACCGGTGGAAGTGCAGCAATTGTCCTCCGAAAGTTTCTTAAGGCTTTCAGGGATACTACTACACAAGTTACTTGATGTGAGATCCTGGTCATTAAATTGGGCTCTAGGGATCAGTTGGGACAGTTGGTGTTGTACCAGCCTCTCTGCTACGTAGCAACCTCCCTGCCTGAGTCTCTTGGTGTCATTTCTGGAGTAGAAGTGAAATATCCCCGATTTATGGCCTTAGAGAATGTCCATCTGCCCTCTGTGGGGTTAGGTGTGGCTCAGGACTCCACCATGGACACCATGACAACCATGGACCCTTCTTAGGTGATCCAGGCCTTGGGATGGTGGTCACATACCCAGTTTGGGTTTCCCGTCAGAGCAGTGGAATAATGGGTTGTGTGAATGAGGTTGGGGTAGGAAGGAGGGGAAGAGGTGCCACCAAGGAAACCATCAGAAAAGAGAGGCAGGAGTTCCCAGCTTCCTCTGAGATGCTCACAATAGGATATGGAAATTGGAAGAAGAGACTATTTATGGGTTGAATTGTAAGGTCCTTGGTGCTTTCTGAACTCGGTGGTTTTCTTGCAGATGGTTCATTACCAAACTTGATAACATCATCAGTGTTAGAAGGGAGAGGGCTTTGCTTCTAGAATTCCCTTCTAGCACTGATGATGTTTCCTACTTGGGTCATGAAACGTCTTCAAGAAAACAACCAAGCTCAGAAAGCACAAGGACTTCACAGTCCTCGTCCTCCTTCTCCTCGTCCTCCTTGTCCTCATCCTCCTTGTCCTCGTCCTTATCCTCCTCGTCCTCCTCCAACCCCATCCTCTTCTAGCACTGATGATGTTACCTAGTTGGGTTACAAAATGTCTGCAAGAAAACCACCAAGCTCAGAGGACACCAAGGACCTCACAGTCCTCCTCCTCCACCACCTCCCCTCCTCTTCCCCTCCCCCCTTCTAATATTAATGATATACCCTAGTTAGATCATAAAACATATGCAACCCCACCCAAAGCCCAGAGAGCACCAAGGAAACCCACCTGTATTTTCCCCTCTCTCACCATCCCCTCTTTTCATCTGGACTTGGAGGGAAAGAGGAATAAAATCCAGACGTTTTGGGAATATTTTTTATTTACTTTGTTAATCCAATTTATACAGACTCTCATCTGTCCAAAGAACTCTAGGTACGGAACAAGATAAAAATAACAAAAAGGAGCGGTCCCTTCCAACTCTGTTAATCCGTAATTCTGTAAAATCCATCCTGTCTTAAGTTGGAATCCTAACCTATCACTTTTGAATGAGTTTTTATTCAGATGCAACGTCCCACCTACTCATAACTAAGAATCTCTATTTGTTTTCTTCTGAGAGTGGCTCTTCAGGAATCTTTAAAAAAAATAGTTTATTTATATATTTCCACATTAAATACATATGTGCTTAGTGAACAGCGTAGTGTCTGGATCAACTTATTTTTATACAATAATACTTTTCCCACTCCTAATTTCTACCTCTACTGTCCCACCATTTATAAAACAAGTCTCTTGTTCAAAAATACTCCGCATCTTCTTTTTCTTTTATTTTCAGTGTCAGTCTATCTATTTCTGCACAATCTAAATTTTTTAAAAACTTACATCATCCTCTGTGGGTGTTTCCTCATTTTTCCAATACTGTGCAACTACAATTCCTGCTCCTGTCAAGGCATGTAATATTAAATATAGACTCCCTTTATAAGGTATTATGCCTAGCAAAAATATTTCTGTCTTATAATCTATATGTTGTTTTAACATTTTCTCCGACCATGTATGTATTTTTGTCAAATATTTTGCTTTTACACATGTCCACCACATGTGATAGTATGTCTCTGGTGTCTGGTTAGCTTCTACAGGAATCTTAAGAATGTCCTTCTACTCCAGTTCCTGTACACAAATTTCATTTTTGTTAAGGAGCAGAAACACATGAAATTCCACAAAAGACTCAGCCCTAGATAAAGGCTAGGCGACCTTCTGGCAGCCAAGAACCTTCTTCATGGCCCCCTTCACCTCCTTGTTGCGGAGGCTGTAGATCAAAGGGTTCAGAAGGGGGTTGATGATACAAAACATGGTGGAGATCAAGGTGTCCACCTCTAGAGAGTAGCCAGCACTGGGCTGGTTGTAGTTCACAAAGGCATTTCCAAGGCAGACAATCACGACAGCAAGGTGTGAAGCACAGGTGGAGAAGGCTTTGCGCCTACCGGTGTTTGAACGGATCCGCAAAATGCAGCCCAAAATGTAGAAGTAGGACAGGAGAATGAAGAGGACAGGGACAAGGCCCACAAAGATGCTGGTGATGTGGTTGGTCAGTTCGTTGACCCAGGTATCACTGCAGGTGATTTTCAGGAAAGGGGGGACATCACAAAAGATGTGAGGAACATTGTTGTTTCCACAAAACTCTAACCTGGAGGCCAGAGAAACGTGGATGGCTGAGTCCAGGAAGCCCCAGAGCCAGATGGCCACAGATAGCTGGACGCAAAACTTGCCCCTCACCAGGTGGGCGTAGTGCAAAGGTTGGCAGATGGCGGCATAGCGGTCATAGGCCATGACAGCCAACAGTGCCGGCTCACATCCTGCAAACCCAATCAGGAAGAAGGCTTGTGCCAGGCACTGGTTGTAGGAGATGGTGTGCTGCTGGCGTAGAAGGCTCACCAAAATCTTTGGTACCACCACGGAAGAAAGGCAGATATCCAAGCAGGAGAGCTGGCTGAGGAAGAAGTACATGGGGGTGTGGAGACGGGAATCCAGGAGAACCAGGGTTATGATCATGAAATTGCCCAGCAGGGTGACCAAATAGGCAGCCAGGAACACCAAGAAAAAATGGACGTGGTGTCTCTGGAATATGGAGAATGCCTGTAAGGCAAATTCCATCTCCCGTGTTTGGTTCTGGGAATCCATCAGGAAGAAAATGGACAGCTGGGAAGAGAGAAATGGGCATGTGAAGAAATTAGAATTAATATAGCGTGAGAAGAATTAGATTTCTGAGCTGGGGGAGAAGAACCTAATTCTTCTCCTGCTTTCTTGGACTTTTACCTGCTGAGAAGCTCTGCGGAGCATCCCTTCCAAGTTCTGCATCTGCTTTTCATAAAGAGGACAAGTGATCTTTTCATGGTTAAGGTGACACAGCATGGAATGTAGATGGTCTGAGGGGGAAGTAGCAGTCCTCCAATCCTGCCTTCTCCAACTCTTGTGCCCTGAAGGTGACATTTTGAATGTCTAAGCTGGACCAAAACGTTTTTATTTTAATTCCTCAGGAAGTCACCAGCCTATGATAGACATGAAAGGGGAACATCTTTATTTTTCGGTGGGTGCTATTCCTTCCCCTGGAAACATCTTCTTCCAAGGAGAACCAAACATTCATGGAGAAGGTTGTGAAGAAGCTCCAAGTTCAGGATGTACGTACCTAGTTTTGGTTGTCAAGATCTAAATCTATATAAAAAAGATGTTGAGAGTCTAGAAAGAGTACATAAACGCACAACAAAGATGATTAGGGGAACGATGTATGATGAACAGTTGTGGGAATGGTGAGAAGGACTAGGGGTGACATGATAGCAGCAGTCCAATATTTAAGTGGCTCCTACAGAGACAAGGGGGTCAATCTACTTTCCAAAGCAGCAGAAGGCTGGACAAGAAGCAACAGATGGAAAGTAAGCAAGGAGAGAACCAACCTAGAACTAAGGAAAATTTTTCTGACAGTGAGAACAATTAACCAGTGGAACAACTTTCCTCCAGAAGTTGTGGTTGCTCCATCACTGGAGGCTTCTAAGAAGAGACTGGACATCCTATAGGGTCTTCTATTTGAGCAGGGGGTTGGACTAGAAGACCTCCAAGGTCCCTTCCAATTCTGTTATTCTGTATTCTGTAGACACTCCAATTAAGTTTCTCCATCAACTTTCTTTGTTACAGTAGGAATTGTTGTAATAAGTGTGTGCTAGGAATCTAACTTGCTCCCAAGAAGTTAGAGTTTTTTGCCTACTTGATATCTGCTCTCCCCTCTCGCTCTATTTATATTTATCATTATTTAAGCATTTATAAAACTTCAATGCTAAAAGGTGTTGGAAAGCAATGATCATTTTTGTATTTTCTCTCTTTTATTATAAGCGTCCATAAACACTAGAATTTCTTCTGCACCTGCAGTGTTAGGTTAAAAAAGGTAGGAAACACATCTGGATAAGTTTCTGGTACCCAGGTTTGATCTAGGACATAAGGTCAAGATAGTGAAGAGTTATAATAGTAACACTTATAAGATTTGGGCATGTTCAGCCTAACGAAGAGAAGGCTAGGCAGAAACATGATAGCAATCCTTCAATTCATGAAGGGCTGACCCAGGGCAGAAGATGGGGAGGACTTCTCCAGAGGAAGAGGAGGTCCATTTATTCTCCAAAGCACCCAAAGGGAAGACAAGAAGCAACAGATGAAAACTAATCAAGGAGAGAAGCAACCTGGAACTAAGGAGAAATTTGACAGTGAGAACAATCAACCAGTGGAACAGAAGTTGCCTCCAGAAGTTGTGAGTGCTCCAACACTGGAGGTTTTAAAGAAGAGATTGGTTTCCTGCTTGAGCAGGGAATTGGATTAGAAGATCTCCAAGCTCCTTTCCAACTCTGTTATTCTGTTAAGTATGAGAACATCTGAAGGTAAGAGAAAAACCAAAAGGTAGAAGCTTAAAAGAGAGAGATCCAAACTCAAAATAAAGAGGTATTTACTGACTGTGAGAGCTACGAAGGAGTGGAACAGCTGTCTCTTGAAGTTGTGGAGGTTTTCCAGGAAACATTGGACAGCCCTTTGTCTGGGATGGTCTGAACATTTCTGATCTGGACAGGGGGTTGCATTAGAAAATCTCCAAAGTCTCTTCCAACCTTTTGATTCTATGGTTTTTGAAGGTAGATATTTTTTGGGCAAAGTTTTATTTAAAGCAAGTCATAGTCCTAGGAAGATACATAAGGCTGGGCTATCAGTGGTTACAGCTATCTGTCTCAGCAAGTGAAAATATTCTTCCAAGGCCCCCGAAGGCCAGAAAAGGAATAATGGATGGAAACTGAACAAAGAGATTCAACCTAGAAATAAAGAGAAATTTTCTGACAGTGAGAACAATCCACCCGTAGAACAGAAGTTGCCTTCAGAAGTTGTGGGAGCTTCATCACTGGAGGCTTTCAAGAAGAGACTGGACTGCCCTCTGTCAGAAATGGGGTAGGGTCTCCTGCTTGGGTGAGGGGAGGGGCTTGACTAGATGACCTATAAGATCCCTTCCAACTCTGTCAATCTGTAATCTGGAAAATGATATCCGTTGTTCAAGACAACTTTAGAAAAGATCAAGAAAGATGAGACATTATTTGCCATTTCTGAGCTCCCCTAAGCAGAAATTCCGAGGAGAAATTGTGCTCCTCTTGCTCTCCATGTCAATCTCTCCTTGCCACATTTCCCCAAAAGAGGATGCTGGGGTGGATAGCTGCAGCTCACCTTTGGTGGTTATCCCAGCTGGAGAAGACCAGCTGGGGCTGAAGCAGAGTTATGTTCTCCCCATCTTCCCCCCCAGTTGGATACAATGAGATGAGAGCTGGCTCAGCCAAAGGTCTTCTCTCAGAGCAGGAAGGGAGATCTTTAGAAGCTTGTTCTTATAAGAGAAGCAAGTCGCTTGGTTGTCTGCATGGACCATGGTAGATGGTGGGCTTGGGGGAAAAGGTTCTTTGGTGTGTGGGCCCTAGGAATATTTCTGTCCTGGGCCCTGCAGGGAATAGAACTAGGAGGAGGGGTCCTCTGGGGCCAATCTCTTTCATCTAGGACTTGCTTGGAGACAAGTGAAGGCAGACAGGGAAGTTTAATTGAGCAAGGGGTGAAAAAGAAGGGAGCAAAGCAGAGCATTTTTTCAGATTTGAAGCATAACCAATGAAGAGCAAATGTTTGAGTTCAGTTACCTCCTTTGTTATTAATCAGTGTCTCCTAAATTTCTTCTCCTGTCTGTAGCTTGGAATGAATTGAATTGAATTTGAATTTATTAGATTTGTTAGCCGCTCCCTCTCCACGAAGGGACTCGGGGCGGCGTACAATAAATAAAAACACATATTATACAATTAAAACATTTCACGGAGGAGGTATCAAAATCGCATAGTACAATACATAGGAATAGTCATAATAGAATTAAAAATTAAAATACCCCAATATAAAATTACAAATTTAAAAGATTGCCAGGAGGATAAAGATGGAACTATAATTGAGCCAGGCCGGCTAGTTGAAAAAGGTGGGTCTTGAGTTTTGAACGGAAGGAGCGGAGGTCGGTAGTAATCCTAATGTTGGGGGGGGAGGTCATTCCAGAGGGCTGGGCCCATCTCAGAGAAGGCCCTGCTCCTGGGCGCCGCCCTCTGGCACTGCTTAGTGGATGGCACCCGGAGAAGTCCCTCTCTGTGAGAGCGAATTGGTCGTAGGGATGTATGGGGCAGGATGCGATCACGCAGGTAGCTAGGTCCTGTGCCATGGTAATCAACACCTTGAAACGCACCCGATAGACCACAGGTAGCCAGTGCAGCTTGCGCAGGAGAGGTGTCACATGGGAGTACCTTGTACTCCCCATAATCACCCGCGCGGCCGCATTCTGGACCAACTGTAGTCTTCGGGTGCATCTCAAGGGGAGCCCCATGTAGAGAGCATTGCAGTAGTCTAGGCGGGACGTCACCAGCACGTGAGTGACTGTGCGAAGGGCATCCCGGTCCAATAGGGGGCGCATTTGGCGCACCAGGCGAACCTGGTGGAACGCCCCCCTTGCCACGGCTGCCACATGGTCATCCATGGACAGCCGGGCATCCAGGAGGATGCCCAAGTTGCGCGCCCGCTCCATGGGGGCCTGAATGACCTGGTTGCTCCCATTTACTTTAGGTACTACAAGGTCTGGCCGCTTGTATTTATTTTCTTTTTTTTAAATCATCCAATAGGACTCCAATTTGGTACTCAGAACTGAAATAAATAACTGTGTATTCTCTGAGCTTCATGGTTTTCTTGCAGACATTTCATGACCTAACTAGGGAACATCACCAGTACTAGAAGGGAGTGGGGTTTGTGGAGAGGAGGAAGAGGAGGAGGAGGAGGAGGAGGAGGAAGGTGGGATCCTTGTTGTTTTCTGAGCTTGACTGTGTTTTTCCAGACATTTCATGACTCAACTAGATACCATCATTAGTGCTAGAAGAGGGGCGAGTTTGTGGAGAGGAGAAGGAGGAAGAGCAAGAAGAGGAGGAGGAGGAGGAGGAGGAGGAGCGGGTCCTTAGTACTCCCTGAGCTTGGTTGTTTTCTTGAAGACATTTCATGACCCAATTAGGTAACATCACCAGTGCTAGAAGGGAGTGGGGTTTGTGGAGAGGAGGATTGTGGGATCCTTGGTGCTTTCTGAGCTTGGTTGTTTTTCCCAGACATTTCATGAACCCAACTAGGTTGCATCATCAGTGCTAGAACAGAATGGGGTTTACAGAATGGAAGAGGAGGAGGAGGAGGAGAAGGGGAGGAGGGCCTGAGTGTTGAGTGCATTGAAGGTGCTCCTTTTGACCTAGAGAGCCTTTCATGGCATGGTATTAGGCTATCTGAGGGACCATTTCTCCCAGTCGTTCCATTGCTCCCTCTGGTGGACCAACACCCAAAGTTGCCTTTGGTGAGATATCCAACTATATATGTTTGATTAGTGAATAAATAATAAAACATAAAGTCCAAGATAACAGGAGTTCGATTCCCATCAATGCCAATTCTTCAAGGTAAATCAGGCCAGAGAGCTAATGCCATGTAGGTCAGGATTACTATTATTATGATCTAGGAACAGGATCTGGTTGGTTTGAAGGTACTTCCTTCTCCCCCACTTTATCTTTCGGTGAACTAGGGAGGGGCTTATTTGAGATGTTTTCTGACTCTTCCTTGCTCTAGGCTGAAGCCCTGCTTATCGGATCGTTGCCTTGGTAGAGGCTCTTCCTTTGGTTCTTCTTTCTCTCCCTAGGCCCTCTACAGCCATCCTGGCCAACAGATGTCGGCACCCAACACATCTGAAGGGCATCTGAATGGGATCCGCCAGGCACTTCTTGAATATTTGATGTCCCACCCTGAGCAGAGGGGGGGGGGAGCAGGAGAACTCGGCACAGTCAACTCACCACGGGACAATTTGCCATGGGACAAAAGTTACATAATATCAAAGAAATGGTGGAATAAAGGATGCAAAAGGAAGGACAAAATGCAGTCAACATTAATTAAAATAATTGTTTATTTTTCAATAATTACCAAATTTCTAACATTGTACTATTATATCATTTTTTATCCTCTTTAAAATGAAACAAACCACCTTTAGCCTATGCATGGTGTGAACTGAGATATAAGGTAGTTTCAGCTTTAAAATTTGAAACGATCTTCTCACATGTAGTTATAAAACTTTTTACCTGACCAATAGTTACCCGTTAAGCTCCTTAATGTTAGGAGCACCTGGGATACTGAACAATCAAAGATAATTGGACCCACAACCCTAAGAGTTCACAAAGTACATTAAACTCAACAAACAAACAAACCCAAAATGAGGTAAACACTAACTAACTTCATTACTTCTGTCAATGTTTCTGCTAGCTTTTAACTGGTTAAGGTGTTGCAGAGGACAAGTCATTTCCATTTGTAGTAAACCTGGAGGAAGGCAGTGAGTCTGAATGCTACCAATTGTGAAAATCGTCCAAACCCTTTCTTAAGACACATTTCTTGTGCCTTCTCTGTTCTGAGTATAGTCAGGAAAAACAAGAGCTGACCTCTTGATGTGACAGGAAGGCTTTCAAAGTTGTCTTTACAACATCTGAGAAGAATCCTATATTCTCCTTTCCAGGATCTTCCTCAGGGCCCCCTTCACCTCCTTGTTGCGTAGGCTGTAGATCAGGGGATTCAGCATGGGGGTGACAATGCAATACATGGTAGAAATCAGGGTGTCGGTCTCCAGGGAGTAGCCAGCACTGGGCTGGTTGTAGTTAACAGAACCATTCCCAAAATAAAGAAAGACCACCATCACATGAGAAATACAAGTGGAAAAAGCTTTGTGCCTCCCTGTGTTGGAACGGATACGCAGGATGGATGCAAGGATGTAGAAGTAGGAGATTACTACAAAAAGGAAGGGACCCAATCCCACAAACACCGTGGCTACGTGGATTGTTATCTCACTGACAAATTTGTCACCACAAGCGATTTTCAGCAGAGGAGGTAGATCACAGAAGATGTGGTAGATCTGATTATATCCACAGAAATGGAAGTTGGAAGCCAAGGCTGTGTGAACTGTTGCATCCAGGAAGCCCCCGATCCAGGCAATAATGGCTGATATCACACAAACACGTGGACTCATGAGTCGTGAGTAACGCAAAGGCTGACAGATGGCAGCATAGCGGTCGTAAGCCATGATGGTCAGCAACCAGCATTCTGAGCCTGTGAAGCCTATCAAGAAGAACATTTGGGTCAAGCAAAGATTGTAGGATATGGTGTGTCTTTGGAGAAGGAGATTTGAAAGGATCTTGGGGACGGTGACTGTTGAGTAGCAGACATCCAAGCAGGATAAGTGGCTGAGGAAAAAATACATGGGACTGTGAAGATGGGAGTCCACCAGGATGAGAGTGATGATCATGAAGTTACCCAGAATGGTGATCAAATAGATGGTGAAGAATAGCAGGATGAGATAGTCCTGGCCGTCTGTGATGTTGGAGAAACCCAGCAAAACAAACTCAGTAACTGGAGTCTGGTTGCTGATATCCATGGGAATTTAGGGATTATGTTGACTTAATATTAGATCTTAAGAAGGACACCAAATGAGATTTTTCTTCTTCTTATTTCAACATAAATGGCTCTCACACAATATTAGATCTGGAATCTTCATGTTTTGTAGTGCAAGAAAGAGACAATAGAAATGCTGAGAGGTCCACCTTTATCACTTTTACTTCTGTCATTTGAAGAAACCCCACTTTCAGAGAACATGCTAGGATGGTCCAGAGTCCAGCTCAGGCCAAAATCAAAGACATCATTGCCTTCCTTGCAGCTTTGGAAATGATCCTTCTTTTGATAAAAGCCCATGAGTAGAAACAGTGTGACCTAGCAGGAGAAAGAAATGGAGGGGTGAATATTAAAACAATGTAATGATCATTGATTAGGAACCAAATTAAGATCTACCTCGTGACCACTATCCATTAAGGATGAAGAAACAGTGGAGAATTTAGTTGTTGCAATCCCTATTCTCCATTTAACATTTTTATTGAGTTATAAGATAAAATAAGATTCAAAATACAAAAGTAAATAGGAAAATGGTGGGGAGGAAGAGTGGGGAAGAGAAGTGAAGAAGAGAAGGGGAAAAAAGAGAAAAAGAAACATTGACTTCCAACTCTCTCCATTGCAGTAAAATAAGGCATTAACATCAAATTGCAACTTTTGGTTTTTTCATAATAATATAAACCAGCCATTTCTCTAAAGAACTATCAATCTAATCAGTAAAACCCCAAATCAAAGTTTCGTTCTTTTCCACGTCAAGCATGAAGTTCAGAAGCGGTTTCCACATGGAAACAAAAGTATTTCTAGTCTTTCCTTTAATCAAAATAGACAATTTTGCCATTTTAACTTCTGCAGCCATTGGTCCATGGAAGGAATCCAAGCCTCCTTCCATTTTTGTGCACACGATACTCTTGCTGCTATCAACATGTAGAGTAACACAGTTCCATATTTTTTCTCCAGATCTTTTTCCAGTAAGCCCCAAAGGAAAAAATCTACTTTCATCTTTATCTCCATTCTCCTGTATTAGGATTGCAATCCCTATTCTCTGCTATGTCTGACTGTTGGGGTTTGTCCCTCAACTTCCTATGGGTAGCAGGGACTTCTAAGAAGCCTACATTCAAGTATGTACATTAGGATACATTGAAGTATCATAAGAATGGGGAAAAAGTGGTTTCCTGGATGGATGGACAATGCGGTCAGTCACCAGTAGAGGTCATACTGGACAGAAGATCATGGCACGTAGGCTATGAATTGGAGGTCTCCTTTTGGAAAATTTTCTTTTGAGGCTGAGATGTATTTGGAGATATTGTGATAGATACAGATTAAAAGAGTTGAAAAGGAAGCTGGTAGGTCATCTAGTCCAACCCCCTGGCCCAAGCGGGAGACCCTACATCATTTCCGATAAATGGCAGCCCAGTCTCTTCCTAAAGGTTTTCAGTGATGAAGCTCCCACAGTGTCCAAAGGCAACTTCTGTTCCCTGGGTTGATTGTTCTCACTGTCAGAAAATTTCTCCTTATTTCCGGATTGAATCTCTCCTTGGTCACTTTTCATCCATTGTTCCTTTTCTGGCCTTTGGGTTCTTTGGAGAATAGCTTGACCCCCTCCTCTCTGGGGCAGCCCCTCAAATATTGGAATGCTGCTCTCCTGTCTCCCCTGGTCCTTCTCTTCCCTAGACTAGCCATGCTCAGTTCCTGCAACCATTCTTCATATGTTTTAGCCTCCCGTCCCCTCATCATCCTGGATGATCTTCTGTGCACTTTGGATGTTTTGTGCCTGGAGAAAATATTGTCTTCTTGGACAAGGGCATTGAATATTAAGAGTTGGAAGGGACTTTGGAGGTCTTCTAGTCCCACCCCTGCCTGAACAGGAGACCATTTGGTTGATTGCTCTCATCGTTAGGACATTTCTCCTTAATTCTAGGATGATTCGCTTAGCAAGCTTCTCATTTTCCTTTTTTGTGTTTTGGAAAATAATTTGTCCCTCTTATCTTTGCAGAAGCCCCTCAAATACTGGAAGACTGCTATCATCTCTCCCCTAGTCCTTCTTTTCATTAGGCTAAACATACCCAATTTCTGTAACTGTTTTTTGTATGTTTTAGCCTCCAGTCCCCTAATCCTCTTGGTTGCTCTTTTCTGCACAAAAGTAAAATGTTTTCAAGGGGAAAAAAAGCATCTAACAAAATGAAATTCAGTGGTGAAAAAAGTAAGGTTCTACATTTAGGCAGGAAAAATGAAATGTACGGAATAGGTGGTATCTGGCTCAATAGTAGAAACTGTGAGAGGGATATTAGTGGACAACCATTTAAATATGAGCCAGCAGTGTGCAGCAGCTGCCCAAAAAGCCAACACAGTCCTAGGCTGCATCAACAGAGGGAGAGAACCAAGATCACCTGAAGGGTTAATACCACTTTATAAGGCCGTGGTAAGGCCACACTTGGAATATTTGCATTCAGTTTTGGTCGCCACAATGTAAAAAGATTAAGAAAGAGTGCAGAAAAGAGTAACACAGATGATTAGATGGCTGGAGGCTAAAGAATGGCTGGAGGAACTGGGTATGTCTAGTTTAATGAAAAGAAGGACTAGGGCTGACATGATAGCAGTGTTGCAATATCTCAGGGGTTGCTACAAAGAGGGAGTCTATTCTCCAAAGCACCTGAAGTCAAGACAAGAAGCAATGGATGGAAACTAAGCAAGGAGAGAACCACCAACCTAGTAAACCTAGAACAATTAACCAGTGGAACGGCCTGCCTCCACATACTGTGTGTGCTCCATCACGGGAGGTTTTTCAGAAGAGATTGGAGAGCCATTTGTCTGAAATGGTCTAAGGTTTCCTGCCTGAGCAGAGAGTTGGACCAGAAGACCTCCAAGGTCCCTTCCAACTCCGCTATTCTGGCAAGAACACAGAAAGGATGCTGGATGAACCATAAAGCGACTCACCTTTGCCGCAAAACACCAGCTGTGGCTGAAGGAGAATCACCGCCTCCCCATGTTCTCCCACAGTTTGATTCTCACACAGTGAGATGTGATGTGACTTCGTCAAAACTCTGCCCACAGAGCAGGAAGGGAGGTGACTAGAAGCTCATTCCCACAACAGAAGCACCACTCCTGGTTCCTGCATTGTGCAAGGCAGGTGGTGGTCATGGAAGAAAATGTGCCGTGGTGTGTGTACCCTGGGAATTTTCCTGCCTGGGATTCTACAGGGAGTGGAACTGGGAGGAGAAACAGCAGGGACCTCTGGGAAAAAATATCTTGTGTAGAACTTACCAACCAGGTCCAGCTAGTCTCTAGGCATTCATTCATTCATTCATTCACTCACTCACTCATTCACTCACTCATTCATTCAGTCAGTCAGTCATTTACTCACTCACTCACTCACTCATTCAGTCATTCAGTCAGTCAGTCAGTTATTTATTCACTCATTCATTCACTCGCTCACTCATTTACTCACTCACTCATTTACTCACTCACTCACTCATTCATTCATTCAGTACTTTTATTCATTCACTCACTCACTCAATCACTCACTCAATCACTCACTCACTCACTCATTCATTCACTCATTCATTCATTCAGTCAGTCATTCAGTTATTTCTTCACTCACTCATTCATTCACTCACTCACACACTCATTCATTTACTCACTCACTCACTCATTTACTCACTCGCTCACTCATTTACTCACTCACTCACTCATTTACTCATTCATTCATTCATTTACTCAT